>NC_086128.1:3082200-3329501 GCF_963921235.1 Mobula hypostoma
ATGGATTTTCTCTGTAGGACAATGTAGTATGAATTGGAATATAGAAATACAGTGAGTGGAATTAAAGCTATAGGGACTCATTTGTAGGCCTAGAACAAGAAATAGTCTCGCCATTGCCTTAAATCATTAAAAAGGCAATGCTTATATTTCTTGAATCTAATGTCCAGGAAAGCAAATCAGCCCTGGTAGAGTTTGCTTGGACACTCTACTTGTGCCTGATTGTATGAAAGCATTAAAAAGCAGTAGAGAATGCAGCTTCTAAGGCAGAAGGGAGTGATGCTGAAAAATGATGTGGTCAAGATGCTACATCATTTTTTGAAGCATGATAATGATTATTTTTCTGTCAAATTAAAATGTATATTTATTGATCAGAGCAACATACATCAAAGTTGCTGGTGAACGCAGCAGGCCAAGCAGCATCTATAGGAAGAGGCGCAGTCGACGTTTCAGGCCGAGACCCTTCGTCCTGACGAAGGGTCTCGGCCTGAAACGTCGACTGCGCCTCTTCCTATAGATGCTGCTTGGCCTGCTGCGTTCACCAGCAACTTTGATGTATGTTGCTTGAATTTCCAGCATCTGCAGAATTCCTGTTGTTTGCATTTATTGATCAGATTCGGTTTTGTACTAAATGCTTAATACCAGCAGTAGCTAATTAGTTTTATAAGTTAGTACTTCATAGCTTAATCAAAACAAAATGGATGCAAATTGTTATTGCATTTAATAACAAAATTTGCAATTGTATGCAGAAATATGTCAGGGGTAGTAAGGACATTTCCCAAGGTTGTTCTGTGCATTTTACACTGAAATTGATGATGTCATCTTCCAGTAGCTCCTACAAAACAACAACAAATGCTTCCATTTTTGAAAAATACAATTAGACTAGCCTGAGAAGTAGTTTTTAAAGTGTTTTTGGTATTGGCATTGTTTCATTTTCGATTTTGGAGTACTGCTATTAGCAGGCTGCCTCATTTAGTTTAAGAAAGATAGCTTGACAGATGATGGGCTGTTCATTCTGAGTACCGGCAAGAGCTTGACATCATTCTCCTGCCTTATTTAAGAAAATTTTATTTCTGCTCTACTTAGTAAATGAATTTCTTGTGTTTTCTACAAAAGTAACATTACAGTACAATTTAAATCTATAAGATCCATTGGCAAGGTGAGATGTATGATAGAGGAAGAGTACATGCAAAGCAGCCTGAATGGGATCAGTTGATGTTCATGATGCTTCAGGTTTGACAGTTTTTAAGCTGAGGAATGAAATTTTATGCACTTATAGCTACTGTGTTAATTTGGTTTTGGTCCTGCATAATTAATAACCTTTCCAAACGGATAGTCTGGTTTTAATCTCTCATTGCAGTAGGTAATCTGGAATGCTTCTCTTAAAAATGAATTACTGTGCAACTTGAGACAGCTGTTCTGTCTAGCTGCAGATTTTTGTGACTTAAGTATGCTCAAATGTGGTTTTTGCACTGGTACAAATTATAGTTCACAATACTTCTCAAATGATTACCCAGTGCTTGCATTCTGAGAAAGAAGATGGTCATTATGTGTTTATATTATGTTGCATTCCTAAATATGCACATCAGTTATCTACTAGGATATTACTTGCACAGCAAGCAGAGATAAAGATGCGTGTGTCAATGTTGGGGTGCTCATAATGTTGTAGTGCAGTTGGAGGCATTTGCAAAATGAAATTGTACATTTGAGTCTTAGAAAAAGGTAAAATGGTGAACTGAATGAAAATGATAATCTGTCAATTCAATCTTTGTGTATACATACATGCTGTGGTGCCAGAAAGTTTGTGATTCCTGTAGAATTGTTTGTATTTCTGCAGAAATATGACCTAAAATGTGATCAGATCGTCACATATGTCCTAAAACTAGATAAAGAGAACCCAATTAAATAAACAACACAAAAAAATTATACTTTTCTTTCTTGAGGAAAATGATCCAATATTACATGTATTTGTTGGAAAAGGTATGTGAACCTTTGTTTTCAGTAACTAGTGTGACCTCTTTGTATAGCAATAACTTCAACCAAACATTTCCGGTAACTTGATTAGTCCTGCACATCAGCTTGGAGGAATTTTAGGCCATTCCTCCTTACAAAATTGCTTCAATTGGTGGATGTTGGTGGATTTCCTTGCATGAACTGCTTGCTTCAAGTCTTTCCACAACATTTCTGTAGGGTTAAGGTCAGGACTTTGACTCGGCCATTCCAAAACACAAATTTTCTTCTTTTTGAACCATTGTCTTGTTGATTTACTCTTGTCTTTCAGATTGTCTTGTTGCATTATCCAACTTCTATTAAACTTCAGGTGACAGACTACTACTCTGACATTCTCCTGTAAAATGTCTTGATACAATTTTGAATTCATTGTTCCCTGAACAATTGCAAGCTGTCCAGGCCCTGAGGCAGCAAAATAGCCCCAGCCCAAGATGCTCTTTCTACCATTCTTCACAGTTGGGATGAGGTTTTGGTGTTGGTGTGCCGTGCCCTTTTTCCTCCAAACATAGCAATGTGCATTTCAGCCAGAAAGTTAAACTTTTATCTCATCAGTATACAGAACATTGCCTCGGAGGTATTGTAGAACATTCAGGTAGGCTTTTGCAAACTTGAAATGTGCAACAATTTTTTTTTTAAGAGCACTGGTTTCCTCTGTGGTGTCCTTCCATGAACACCCTTCTTGTTTACTGTTTTTCTCATAGTGGACACGTGAGCAGAGATGTTAGCAAGTTCTTGAGATTTCTGCAGGTCTTTTGCTGTTACCCTTGGGTTCTTTTTCACTTCCTTCAGCATTGCACAGTGTGATCTTTGCAGAATGCTCACTCCTAAGGAGAGTAACAACAATACTGAGTTTCCTCCAATTGTAGACAACTTCTCTTACTGTGGGCTGATGAACACTCAGGTCTTTAGAAATGCTTTTGTAGCCTTTTCCAGCTTGATGCATTGCTACAATTCTTCTAAGCTCCTCTGAAAGTTGTTTTTTGGGGGGGTATTTATTTATTGGGTTCTCTTTATCTAGTTTCATGACGCGTGAAGATCTGATCACATTTTAGGGCATTTATGCAAAAATAGAAAATTCTACAGGGTTCACAAACTTTCTAGCACCACCGTGTATGTGTGTATACCCATGCACGCACACTCCATGCACACCTCCTCCCCCTCCCAAAAAAAACATGGTCAGGGCTTGCCAGGGGTGTTGCATCCCAGCTGTCTATGTGATATGCAGACCAGAGCAGTATGATATGGAGGGCGATATCATATTTGAGATAGCCAAGTCAGAATCCAGACCTTAACCCAATTGAGATGCTGTGGCATGACCTGAAGAGGGCCGTTCATGCAAGGTGTCGCAGAAATATTGACGAACTAGAATCGTCTTGTACAGAGGAATGGTCTAAAATTCCTCCTCGCCATTGTGCAGGTGTGATCAGCAGTTGCAGAAACATTTGGTGGAAGTTATTGCTACTAAAGGAGGTTCTACCAGTTATTAAGTACAGGTGTCCCCCACTTTTCGAACGTTCATTCTATGAAACCTCACTGTTACGAAAGACTTACATTAGTTACCTGTTTTCGCTAACAGAAGGTGTTTTTCCTGTTACGAAAAAAGGCAGCACGCGAAAAAAGCAGCGCGTGCCCCGAGCAGCCAAGCTCCTCCCCTGGAACTGCATTCTAACCGGCATTGCTTAAATATGTGCCTGTGGGCAGCCGTTAGCAAGATGAGTTCTAAGGTATCAGAAAAACCTAAAAGAACTCATAAGGGTGTTACGTTTTAGCGTAAAACTAGACATAATTAAGCGTTTCAATCGTGGTGAACGAAGCAAGGTCAAAGTGAGTTTGGCTTGTGGAAGCTGATGAAGATGATGTTGAAGAGGCTTTGGCATCCCATGACCAAGAACTGATAGATGAAGAGCTGATGCAATTGGAAAAGGAAAGGATAACAATCGAAACCGAATGCAGTAGCGAACGGACCGAAAGTGAAGTCGTCCAAGAACTGAACGTGAAGCAACTGCGTGAGATTTTCGCTGCAATGATAAAGTACGACTTTAATTTTGAAAGGGTACGTAGGTTTAGGGTATATTTGCAAGATGGTTTGAGTGCTTACAAAGAACTGTATGATAGAAAAATGCGCGAGGCTAAGCAGTCAAGCATACTGTCATTTTTCAAGCCTTCCACATCAACCACAGCAGACGACGAACCTTGACCTTCGACATCGAGGCAGGCAGACATAGAAGAAGATGACCTGCCTGCCCTGTTGGAAACAGACGACGATGAGATGACACCCCAGTGTCCCACCACCCCAACCCCAGGGCTGTGGAGAATGCAGCGGTAGCCGGGACACACCCAACACATATAACCATATAACATATAACAATTACAGCATGGAAACAGGCCATCTCGGCCCTTCTAGTCCGTGCCGAACGCTTACTCTCACCTAGTCCCACCGACCTGCACTCAGTCCATAACCCTCCATTCCTTTCCTGTCCATATATCTATCCAATTTAACTTTAAACGACAACATTGAACCTGCCTCAACCACTTCTGCTGGAAGCTCGTTCCACACAGCCACAACTCTCTGAGTAGAGAAGTTCCCCCTCATGTTACCCCTAAACTTTTGCCCTTTAACTCTCAACTCATGTCCTCGTTTGAATCTCCCCCACTCTCAATGGAAAAAGCCTATCCACATCAACTCTTATCAATCCCCCTCATAATTTTAAGCACCTCTATCAAGTCCCCTCTCAACCTTCTACCTTCTACGCTCCAAAGAATAAAGACCTAACTTGTTCAACCTTTCTCTGTAACTTAGGAGATGAAACCCAGGCAACATTTTAGTAAACCTCCTCTGTACTCTCTCAATTTTATTGACATCTTTCATATAATTCGGTGACCAGAACTGTACACAATACTCCAAATTTGGCCTTACCAATGCCTTATACAATTTCAACATTACATCCCAACTCCTATACTCAATGCTGTGGTTAATAAAGGCCAGCATACCAAAAGCTTTCTTCACCACCCTATCCACATGAGATTCCACCTTCAGGGAACTATGCACCATTATTCCTAGATCCCTCTGTTCTACTGCATTCTTCAATACCCTACCATTTACCATGTATATTCTATTTTGATTAGTCCTACCAAAATGTTGCACCTCACATTTATCAGCACTAATCTCCATCTGCCATCTTTCAGCCCACTCTTCTAACTGGCCTAAATCTCTCTGCAAGCTTTGAAAACCTACTTCATTATCCACAACACCACCTATCTTAGTATCATCTGTATACTTACTAATCCAATTTACCACCCCATCATCCAGATCATTAATATATATGACAAACAACATTAGACCCAGTACAGATCCCTGAGGCACACCGCTACATACCGTCCTCCAATCTGACACAGTTATCCACCACTACTCTCTGGTGTCTCCCATACAGCCACTGCTGAATCTATTTTACTACTTTGATACTAATGCCTAACGATTGAACCTTCCTAACTAACCTTCCGTGTGGAACCTTGTCAAAGGCTTTACTGAAGTCCATATAGACAACATCTACTGCTTTACCCTCGTCAACTTTCCTAGTAACCTCATCAAAAAATTCAGTAAGATTTGTCAAACATGATCTTCCATGCACAAATCCATGTTGACTGTTCCTAATCAGACCCTGTCTATCCAGATAATTATATATACCATCTCTAAGAATACTTTCCATCAATTTACCCACCACTGACGTCAAACTCACAGGCCAATAATTGCTAGGTTTACTCTTAGAACCCTTTTTAAACAGTGGAACCACATGAGCAGTATGCCAATCCTCCGGCACCATCCCCGTTTCAAATGATATTTAAAATATTTCTGTCAGAGTCCCCGTTTCTAATGACATTTGAAATATTTCTGACAGAGATTGCCGATTGCGTCGCCTCTGATCTGGGCTGACATTTACGTGCCAGGCGGCACGTAATTAATTAGCTTGTTTATTTCGGCTTTTTTCTTAAAGATGTGCTGTGTGCGTCCTGGCTACCGCTGTACCACTGCATTCTTTGCGGATCGGTATCGGTCAGCAGCCTGGAGGTTGGGGACCACTGCACCACCCCAACCTCCGACTCAGCCTAACAGACCATCAGTGTGCTCAGCACTGTCTTCTGGATTCCGGTAAGTGATACTACACTGTACGTACATTATTTCTACTCTATATTGGCTGTGTATTTTTATTTGTTATTTGGTATGATTTGGCAGCTTCATAGCTTAAAGGTTACTGGAGAGAGTGTTTCTGCCAAGAGCGCTTGCGTGTGATTTTCACTACGGAGAACAGTGCAGCAATGATTGTAGAAATGTATTTCTACTTTATATAGGCTGTGTATTTATCATATCATTCCTCCTTTTACTATGTGTTACTGTTATTTTAGGTTTTATGTGTTATTTGGCAAGATTTGGGAGGTTATTTTTTGGGTCTGCAAATGCTCACAAATTTTTCCCATATAAATAAATGGTAATTGCTTCTTCACTTTACGACATTCTGGCTTACGAACTGTTTCATAGGAATGTGCTACCTTTGGTTGGGGGAGGGAACCTGTACAAGGGTTTGCATACTTTTTCCAGCCCGGATTGTGAATGATTAAACAATGTGTTCAATAGAGACATGAAAATTACAATTGTTTGAGTGTTATTAGTTTAAGCAGATTGTGTTTGTCTATTATTGTGACTTAGATGAAGATCGGACCACATTTTATGAATAATGCAGGAAAACAGGTTCACAAATTTTCTTATTGCATCTGTAGATATTTCATACAGCTATATGTGCTTAATATAGTTCTGAATGGCATGCTTCAACTGCTGACAGTGTTATGAGAAGCATTCTAAAAACAAAACTTGTAATGTTTTAAAGAAAATAGTGACTTCCATGTGTCTTCCATGAATTGGTTTAAAATGCTATTTGAATTAAGGTATATTTTTGACATTTTAAATCTGAGTGAAAATTTGCAGCATCAAGAATTCTATGCTATTCAGAATTCTTTTTTTTAAAAACAAAAGTAAGTATTTTGTATAATAGTAGCATATCAAGTTGAAATTTAATTATTCCTGAATCACTGTTCAGATCAATTCAAAAATCTCAGCTACTTCCCTGTGCTTGCTGTCAGGATTCTACATTGTATTTGAACATTCTCCATTGATTTTCCACTGGAGGGATTTAATACAACGCTACTTTTGGTAGAGAATATTGAATTGCCAATTTTTATAGATTGCTGAAGCTTGAAACTGAAAAATTACATTCTTGTTTTTGAGGATTATGCTACTCTTCTACAGCTGAGTAGAGAAGCCTTGCGTTGCTTCTAGACATGTTTAAATCGACCATAGGGGACTTGATACTGACTCCAGGTTTAAAATATAAAAGAAATGTGACCAAAGTTAAGTCCTGAATCATAAAAGCTTAACATTTTATACACCAAATACCATCTTTGTGAGGTATTGAATGTAATTAGGTATGCTAACAGAAACCAACATGTAATTACTGGCAAAGTACAATTACATTTATTTTTACTTGCTCCTCAAACCAACATTTTAATGTTTTCCCACCTCTTTCTTATAGGACTATGCTGAAAAAGAAAAGGCAATTGCAAAAGCTTTAGAAGATCTAAGGGCGAACTTTTACTGTGAATTGTGTGATAAGCAGTACCAAAAACATCATGAGTTTGACAACCATATTAATTCTTATGACCATGCTCATAAGCAGGTGAGTTGGTAATATTCAAAGAAACTTATCAATCACAATTAATAGAAAAAGTTTGTATAGTTAGTTGCTAATGACTTCAAATTTTCTGATGTTATGCAAGTTAAGCCATGGGAAAATTGTTAGAAAAGATCCATATGGCTTTGAACCACAAATAATCTGTTTTATTTTCTTAATCATGTTAGTCTGGTTCATATTTTGTCTGGTTTACAGTGTGACACAGGCAATTTAGACCATAGAGTTTGTCTTTTCCAAAGAAAACAATCTACAGTATCCAGTCCCATTCCACTTCCCTTTATTTCCTAAATGTGCATTCTCAATCCGAATAGATGGCAGGTGACTGTAGGATCAAAGCTTAATACCTAAAGCTGTGATACAGTAGCACTAGTTTCTGCTCACTTTGACTTGGACAATCAAATGGCGAAGTTAGTTTCACGATATGGGGAGTAGCTTTCACAATTTAAACCCCTGCTACAGATGCTTTTTCTCTGATTGGGGGAAAAAAATCAACATATTTCCACTTGTTCCAGAATATGTTGTCAAAAATAAGGATTCAAAGGTTTACAAATGGTCATTACAAAAGCAGGCATCAAGTTTGATGGTCAAAGCCAACTATTTCCACCTTCATAAGTGTTCCATATCTACAGCCTGCCTCAGCCTACTTGTAAGTTAAACCCTTGATGATAAACCTTCAACAATGTTTTGCCTCCATGCGCAACTATATTTTAATGGTGTTCACACCTACGCTGCAGTCAGTCATCTAAACTACAGATTACCTAAAATTCTTATATGAAGTCTTTGCACCAAGATCAGGTTGTCCTCCATTCATTGTCCTGTGAGGCATGTTTTTTTTAAACTAGCTTGTAGTTACAGAAGTCATTCTCAAATGGTTATTTTCTTTAATGATTTTTTTCTAAATAAGAATATTGAACATAGAAGAAAATCCTTTAAAACATTTTTAAATATTTTTTCATAACTTTGTAATTGCCACCTTATATCAGGTATTTTTTTCTTTCTTACCATTGACCAAGTAAGCTGAATAATAAAACTGTATTCAGGGTTTGAAGCCGATTGGATCTTCCAGCTAGGAATGTTTGCCTCCCTTATTCTTTTTTTACCATTGAAAGTTATTAATGTTTTTATTGTCCATGTATTCTAACTGAATTCTTCATTTCATACCATAATATGTTATCATTAAACACAGATGAGTAAGGATTTTTCAGTTTTCATAATTCATTCTTATATTTTTATGTTTTTGCATGATGTAATTGCTCTGGAAAGCATGAAGTCTCAATGAAATTGTACTTGAGTAATAATTAGTAAGCTTTCATTGTTCAGCTGTGATCATAATTTGACCATTAAATCAATTAACTAATTTCAGACGGGTTAATGTAGGAGTGTTCATCTCTTCTTATTGCCCATTATGCCTTTGGCTTTTAGGGCAGCAATGAAGGTCCTCCATTTCTGGCAGTGTTCAGGGCTTCCTTCATTGTGTCAGTAGCTTCCTCTGGGTTTTCACTAGCGTTAGCGATGTAAGTCCCAGGTGGAGACTCTGGAAAACCATCACACTTAGACGTTGAAGGATTCTTCATTGCTGTTCCTGTAACAGTTTTGTTTGACCAGTCAGCGTTGTTAGCCAAGCTGAGCCCCCGAACCTGGAGAACCAGTGGATCAGCCTGTTTGCCATGGGTGACCCTACCAAGACCCAAAGCATGAAACCCTGACTCTAGCCAACATAGCTCTCTGAGTCATTGAGGCACGCAAGTCTCCAAACCCTATGCCAAGGTTGTGGTCTTGGAGGGTTCAAGTCTCTGAGTTATAACTGAAGCATTGTTTTTGTGTTGTCTCTTTCTGGCATGGTGGCTACCTATAGCATAAGTGATCTATCTACAAGCTGCTGTTTGGATTTTGCAACAGAGCTTTCAGTCATCATTTCCAGCCTCTTAGCTGAAGGTATAAAAAATATGCCTAAAATAGTAGCTAACTAAAGGGCTAAGAAACTTTAAACATTTTATATCATTAGAGAAGTAGTACTAGGAAACTAAGATGATCTGCCCTCTAGAAATCTGTAAGAACTCGCTGCAAAGATAATGGATGCTTTGGTTGTTCTAAAATCATCAGAATCAGGTTTATTATCACCGGGATGTGACATGAAATTTGTTAACTTAGCAGCAGTAGTTCAATGCAATATATAATATAGGAAAAAAAACATAAAATAATAGTAATAAAGAAGTAAATTAATTACAGTATACATATATTGAATAGATTTTAAAATGTGCAAAACAGAAATACTGTATATTAAAAAAAGTGAGGTAGTGTTCACGGGTTCAATGTCCATTTAGGAATCAGATGGCAGAGGGAAAGAAGCTGTTCCTGAATCGCTGAGTGTGTGCCTTCAGGCTTCTGTACCTGATGGTAACAGTGAGAAAAGGGCATGCCCTGGGTGCTGGAGGTCCTTAATGATGGATGCTGCCTTTCTGAGACACCGTTCCATGAAGATGTCCTGGGTACTTTGTAGGCTAGTACCCAAGATGGAGCCGACTAAATTTACAACCCACTGCAGCTTCTTTCAGTCCTGTGCTGTAGCCCCCCCCCCCCCCCCCATACCAGACAGTGAAGCAGCCTGTCAGAATGCTCTCCACGGTACATTTATAGAAGTGTTTGAGTGTATTTGTTGACATGCCAGATCTCTTCAAACTCCTAATAAAGTATAGTCGCTGTCTTGCCTTCTTTATAACCTCATCGATATGCTGGGACCAGGTTAGATCCTCAGAGATCTTGACACCCAGGAACTTGAAACTGCTCACTCTCTCCACTTCTGATCCCTCAATAAGGATTGGTATGTGTTCCTTCATCTTACCCTTCCTGAAGTCCACAATCAGCTCTTTCATCTTACTGACGTTGAGTGCCAGGTTGTTGCTGTGGCACCACTCCACTAGTTGGCATATCTCACTCCTGTACACCCTCCCATCACCACCTGAGATTCTACCAACAATGGTTGTATTGTCAGCAAATTTATAGATGGTATTGAGCTATGCCTAGCCACACAGTCATGTGTATATACAGAGTAGAGCAGTGGGCTAAGCACACACCCCTGAGGTACGCCAGATTTGATCATCAGCGAGGAGGATATGTTATCACCAATCTACACAGATTGTGGTCTTCCGGTTAGGAAGTCAAGAATCCATTGCAGAAGGAGGCACAAAGGCCCAGGTTCTGCAACTTCTCAATCAGGATTATGGTGATAATGGTATTAAATGCTGAGCTATAGTCGATGAACAGCATCCTGACATTGGTTTTTGTGGTTACCCGTGGTAGGTAAAAAGGACTGCTCTTAACTGCAAGATATTCCAGGTCTGGTGAGCAAAATTGGACTTGGAATACTTAGCAGTTAAGTGCTGTCCTTTTTTACCTACCATGGGAGTTCTCCAGGGTCATTTTGGTAGCAGTATACATTCCACCTCAGGCCAATGTTAATCTGGTTTTAGATGATCTGAGCAATGGGATCAACATGCATGAACCAGCGCATCATAACGCCTTCACCATCATTTTGGGGGATTTTAACCAGGCCAGTCTGAAAAAATCACTTAGCAACTACCATCAACAGATCACTTGCAATACCAGAGGAAACAACACACTGGACCATTGCTACACCACCATCAAGAATGTCTACTGTGCTATTCCACACCCTCACTTCAGGAAGTCTGATCACCTGGTTGTACTTCTACTCCCTGAGTATAGGCAGAGACTGAAGACTGCAGCACCAGTAGTGAGGACCAAGTAGGTATGGACAAGGGAAGCACAGGAGCGCCTACAGGACTGCTTTGAATCGGTGGACTGGACTGTATTCAGGGATTCATCTTCGAACCTGGATGAATATGCTGCAGTTGTTACCGACTTCATTAAAATCTTAGGCACCCTGAAATCTTTTCCATTGTTTCAGAAGGTATGACCTCTACAGAGCCCTGATCTCAACATCAAGGCTCTCTGGGATTATCTGTAGAGACAGAGGCAAGCGAAACAGCCGAAGTCTGCAGAAGAGCTGTGACAAGTTCTCCAAGATGCTTGGAACAACCTACCAGCCGATTTTCTTGTAAAACTGCACGATAGTGTACTTAAGAGAATTGATGCAGTTTTAAAGGCAAAGGGTGGTCACACCAAATATTGATTTCATTTAGTGTTTTTTTTTACTGTTCACTGCTCTTTATTGTAATTTTTTTAAATATTTAGAAACTTCTAATTTCATTATTTTTGAAAGCATCTTCGCTTTACAGAATTTTCTTTACATGTGCCTAAGACTTTTGCACAGTACTCTAGGTGTGAAGGTAAGTTCATGGTATATTTTGCTGAAACTAAATTTTTAATTTAATCTAATTTTTAACGTTATGAATCAAATTGGCACAGTTTTTCCATGTCACAGAGATAAATGTTCTTTCTTTCTTTTTCAATCTTTTTATTAGTTTCCGCATCATATACATTACTGAAAAATAGAGAAATTGGGATTACATTGTTGAAAAAATAGATTATACAAATATAACCTCAATTGACACATAATTCATGAGCCTCCCAAAATCTCAGAAAGTACAGCTCTAATATAGGGAAATATGAGGTAAAAATGGAAAAAATATCATGAAAAAAGAGGAAAAAAAGAAAAAAAAATTCCCCCAAAAAAGGAAAAAAATCTGAACCAACTAAAGAAAAACTAAACTAACAAAAAGAAAAAGAATGGGCTATTATGATTCCTCAGATAAGACCATTAGTGTCGTTAACTCTGCTCCTCTCCCCGTATATAGAATAACAAAGTAGAATTGGAAAGGGTCAAATTACATCATATGAAAGTATTGAATAAATGGTCTCCAAATCTCTACAAATTTAATAGAAGGGTCGTAAATGACGCTTCTAATTTTTTCTAAATTTAAACAAGACATAGTTTGCGAAAACCATTGAAATGTAGTAGGAGGATTAATCTCTTTCCAATTCAATAGTATGGATCTTCTAGCCATTAGTGTAACAAAAGCAATCATCCAAATGCTGAGGAAGTCAGATGATATTGTTCTATCATTGGTAAACCAAAGGTTGCAGTAATAGGATGGGATTGTAAATCAATATTCAAAACAGTTGAAATAATATCAAAGATATCGTCCCAGTATTTCTTCAGCAAAGGGCATGACCAAAACATGTGAGTTAACGAAGCTGTCTCAGAATGACATCTGTCACATACAGGATTTATATGAGAGTAATAGCGAACTAATTTATCCTTGGACATATGAGCTCTGTGTACTACTTTAAACTGTATCAACGCGTGTTTAGCACATATAGAGGAAGGATTAACTAATTGAAGAATTTTTTCCCATTTCTCAATAGGTAAAGTAAACTTAATTTCCCTTTCCCAGTTGTTCCTGATTGAATTCGATAACATCTGGATTTATTTTCATAATCATATTATAAATAATTGCTATTGAACCTTTCTGAAAAAGATTTAAATCTAAAATTCTTTCCATTATATCCAATGAGTATGAAATCGGAAAGGTCGGAACAACAGTATTTAAAAAGTTTCTAATCTGTAAGTATCTAAAGAAATGGGATCTAGGTAAATTATACTTATTAGATTAATGTTCAAAAGACATGAAACAATTATCTAAAAATAAATCAGAAAAACATATTATACCTTTAGTTTTCCAGACTAGATAGGCTTGATCCAAAAAAGAGGGTTGAAAAAGAAAATTAAGTAAAATAGGGCTTGCTAAAATAAATTGATTCAATCCAAAAAATTTTCGAAACTGAAACCATATTCGAAGAGTATATTTAATTATTGGGTTATCCATATGTTTGTTCACTTTAGAAAAACCAAAAGGAAGCAGAGACCCTAAAATAGAACCTAATGAAAACCCTGAAACGGATTTACATTCAATATTAACCCATTGTGGACTTGAAACTGTATCCCAATTCCATGTCCAAAATTTTAAGTAACGAATATTAATTGCCCAATAATAAAATCTAAAGTTCGGCAATGCTAAACCACCCTCCTTTTTGGGCTTCTGTAAGTATCTTTTACCTAGTCTCGGATTTTTATTCTGCCTTATATATGAAGGAATTTTTGAATCAACATTATCAAAAAAGGAATTCAGAATAAAGATAGGCAATGCTTGAAATAAATATAGAAACTTAGGTAAAATCATCATCTTGACGGTGTTGATCCGACCAATTAAAGACAATGTCATTGGTGACCATTTGGTAAGCAAACATTTAATCTGATCAAATAAAGGGAAAAAAATTAGCCTTAAATAAATCCTGATGCTGCTTGGTGATTTTTACTCCTAAGTAAGTAAAATAATCAGATACCAATCTAAATGGTAAGGATTTATAATTTGGAGCCTGCATGTTCAATGGAAAAAGTTCACTCTTCTTAAGATTCAGTTTATAGCCAGAAAATTTGCTAAACTTGGCCAACAAAGATAAGATTGCAGGAATTTATTTCTCTGGGTCAGAAATATATAATACTAAATCATCAGCATATAATGATAGCTTATGTATCTCATTCCCACGAGTAATACCTAAAGTATTTGGTGAATCTCGGATAGCAATTGCTAGAGGTTCTAAAGCGATATCAAATAATAAAGGACTTAAAGGACAACACGAAATAATCGAAAAAAGGGAGATCTTTGATTATTAGTAAAACCGAAGCTAGAGGGGTATGATATATCAATTTAATCCAAGATATAAATATCAGACTGAAGTTAAACATCTCAAGCGTACTGAATAAATATGGCCATTCAACTCTTTCAAAGGCTTTCTCAGCATCTAATGAAATGACACATTCTGGAGTTCTAAGTGAAGGAGTATAAACAATATTCAATAATCTCCTAATATTAAAAGATGAATAACGATTTTTAATAAATCCAGTTTGATCCTCAGAAATAATTTGAGGTAATATCTTTTCTAACCTAGATGCTAATATTTTAGATAAAATTTTAGAATCTACATTCAGCAAGGATATCGGTCTGTATGATGCACAATCAGTAAGATCCTTTTTTTTAAATTAGGGCAATAGAGGCTCCATAAAATGATAGTGGTAGTTTGCCTGTACTAATTGCATCTTTAAAAATTCTGCACAACCAAGGAGAAAGAATGGAAGAAAAAGACTTTAAAAATTCTACTGTATCACCATCTGGACCGGGTGATTTACTAGAATTCATTGAAGAAATAGCACTCTTTATTTCTTCATCCGTAATTGGTATTTCTAATTTTAAACGTTCTTCAGACGCCAATTTCGGCAAGTTCAATTTCCTTAAAAAAGTCATACATCTCATTGAGATCTTGAGGAAATTCTGACTGATATAAAGATGTATAAAATTCTTGAAAAGATTTATTTATTTCGTCATGATCAACTGTGAGAGTGTGATCAGATTTACAAATTTTAGTAATTTGACGTTTGACCGAAGCTGTTTTAATTGATTAGCTAATAATTTACCAGATTTATCACTGTGTGTATAAAACTCAGGTCTTGTTTTCATTAGTTGGTTTTCAATTGACGATGTTAAGAGTAAACTATGCTCCATTTGAAGTTCGACTCTCTGTAAAGCTCCTCATTGGGAGCAATGGCATATTTTTTATCAGTATCTTTGATCTTATCAATCAATTTCATTCTTAATACGATTTTTCAATCCAGCAGAGTAAGAAATAATCTGACCACGAATATATGCTTTAAACATATCCCATATAACTCCACTGGAAATTTCATCTGTATCATTAGTTTAAAAAAAAAGAAATCAATCTGATCTTTAATAAATTTTACAAAATCCAAATCTTGAAGCAAAGTAGAGTTAAAACGCCATTGTCTAGCATTAGAGGGTATGTCCGTTAACTTGATAGAGAGATTCAAAAGTGTGTGATCAGAAATAGCAAGAATGTCATAGTTACAATCAATCATGGAAGGAATTAAATGAGAGTCTATAAAAAAAGTCAGTCCTGGAATAAGTATGATGTACGTGTGAGAAGAATGAAAATTCTTTATCCTGAGGATGTAGAAATCTCCAGATCTCTGAAATTCCCGAATCGATCAGGAACAAGTTGATAAGAGTAGCCGAATTGCTCGGTAGAGCCTGAGTAGATATGGATTTATCCATCGATGGATTTAAACAACAATTAAAATCACCACCCATTATCAACATATCATTTAGATTAGGAAAGGAGGTAAATAATTGCTTTAAAAATTCCGGATAATCGATATTTGGGGCATAAACATTAACCATAACAACTTTTCTATTAAAAAGTAAACCAGTAATTATCAAAAATCTGCTATTCGGGTCAGAGAGAGTATCCTGATGCACAAATGCAATTGAGGAATCTATAAAAATTGAAACTCCTTTCACTTTAGCTTGGGAGTTTGAATGATATCGTTGTTCCTTCCAAAACTTAAAAAAACACTGATTATCCACTCTCCTCACATGAGTTTCTTGAGCAAAAATAATATGTGCATTCATTCTTTGGAATACTTTAAAAATCTTTTTTCTTTTAATCGGTTGGTTTAATCCATTTGTATTCCAAGAAACAGAATTAATCCTCTGAGCCATAATTACCGAAAATCAGCCTTTTGGTATGTAAAGAGTTATCCAAAGTGTAAACTCATGAAATCGGAGGGGGAGCCAGCGTTTGGAAAGGAAATGGAAGTTATGACACTGCAGACATTTTTCCCCATCCACCACCCAGAAAAACCCCGAACTAGGCCAAGAAAAAGCCAGAAAGCTAACTAACACTAATTCTACCTCCATTTCTCAAGAAGGCAGCTCACAAAATATATGTTGTTAAGGAGAGCACCAAAGATCCAAAACAAAAGAAAAAAAAACTACGCTATGACAACAAGAAAGTCAAAAATTTAACAAATACAGTAAAAAAAAACCTATGCATTATATTTTCTGAAATAATAATAGGAAAAAAAAGATACCAGTACATGTTATAAAATATTGAATATTTGTAAGGGAGAGTAGGATAGTTAAGTGAAAAAAAAGGAAAAGTATTATGGGAAGAAGAACCCAAAAAATATAGCGGAATAATAAAAAACAAAAGGTATTGTGGGAAGAAGAAGATATGCCATACCATGCTGGTTATACAAAGAAAATTTAAAATTCCCCCTCATAAAATAAGAGATTTAAAAATCCAACCGATAGTAACTGTTTCAGAAATCATACACTTATAAATTCAGAAATTAAAAGGAAAAGAAAAAAGAACGAATCCGCCAATAAAGAAAAATTTTGGTAAAGTATGAAAAAAAAATACCAACACTACCAATCAAAACCAGAAAACTTAAACTTATAAAAGTCAATCTTCATAAATGAATTATAGGTTTGGAAAAAAAAAACAGAAGAATTGAAACCCAATATTGCATGAATCAAGCAAAAATTAGACCGTGGCATCTGATTCAAGTTCATCCAAGAAACTTCGAGCAGCAGTTGTAGAATTGAAAAAGCGTCGCTGGGTGTTCGGAGAATTCTTAGACACGCAGGATACAGTGACGCTGGGTTGAGACCTTTTTGGTAGCATTCCGACATCAGAGATTTGAAAGTCAGTCGCGCTCTCATCACTTTGGGACTGAAGTCTTCAAACAATCTAAACTGATGATCTTGAAATTTAATCATTCCCTGCTTTTGGGCAACTCAAATTAATTGCTCTTTAACATGAACATAATGAAATCGAATAATTATTGGTCTAGGCTTAGATTCAGAATCTGGTTTTCGACGTGAAATATGATGAGCACGATCGAGCAATGGAGGATCATCCGGAAATTCAGAGCTGAACGCAGCCTTTAAAAGTTTAGAAAAGAATACTGTAGGATCTCCATTCTCAACATCCTCAGGAAGACCAATTAAACGTAAGTTCTGTCATCTGGATCGATTTTCAAGATCAATAATCTTCGATTTAAGACTCTCCAGCTGTTTGTCTTTCAAAGAGACTTTTAATTCCAAACTCTAAATTTTTCGATCTCTGTTCCACGCTTCCTCCTCCAAATCGGTAATCTTGTTTTTTTGACGTAACTGCGTGATCCAGAGCATTAATCGAATCCGTAATTGATTTGGTTTCTTCTCTGACATATCGGCGTATTTCTTCTGATTGTTCACGGAGCAGATTCATCATTGTCTTGTAGGTTAATTCAGGTAGTTCAGGATCGGGTTTCCTTTTCCTGTTGCCATCGGCATCTTTTGCTTTAGGGTCTCGAGAAGTTTAGATTTTGTACTTGGTTCTTTACTCAGAATCCAAACTAACACAAAAGAGAAGGGGAAAAAAATTCTATTGTATGAGTGTAGATAAAAGTAGATTAAATAAAGGTGCTCATGAATATAAAATGAAACGGTAATGGAGCGAAGCCAAGAAGTAACTTCACTCCATGAGCGAGTCCTTGAGAATGAAATATGTTCTTAAAGTACAACTATACAGATACAGACCTTAGAAATTCATGCACATGTCTTCGCAAGGCTTTTGCTGTGGTGTAAGTGTTTATGCTTAAGTCATGCGCTGGGCCCTTCCTCCGTTATCTACCACAATGAAGGAAGTGGAATAAAGAGAGGTGGGAAAAGATTGTGAAAATGCAATCACTCCAGATGTGAAGTGGAACTCGCCTTGAGGAAGACTGATTCATCGTTCACCAGACCCTAATTTCTGTGTATGTAGTCAAGGCACCTGCCATTTTGTTGTTCATGAATTTATTGCAATACAAATGACATTCATCAACACAGTTTGTATTAGTGGATGATGCAGTGTATGCCCAGTGGCCTGTGTGCGATCATAACTTGGAGGGCATACTCCACTTTATGTAAGTGTACAGGAAGTATGATTGTGCTTGGAGTAAAATGCAGCTAAAGTCAAATATTGCACAAGAGTTGTAATTTTTAGTTTTCATTTAATTACAAAGGTGAAATAAAGCTTGCAGATTTCTTTATTTAAAAATTTTGGGTAGAAATTTAATATTGCTTGTTAATCCTAAATGTGATTTTCAACTGTCAGTTGTATTCACTTCCACACACACACTTGATTTTATTCATATCAATAGGACTAAATGTGCAGAAAGTGCAACCAGTAGCATCCGTGTCTGTCTGCATGTTCAACAATGATGAAAGACTTCTCCCCTCTTAGGCCATGCCTATACCTGTCTGTGCTTGTACTCTGTTTCCAGTGTGCACTGATCAGTAGCAGCATGGCACAAGTTGTCTCCTTTTTGATTACGTTAAGCCATGATCAGTAACCACTTTAACCTTCAACATTTGAGCTATAGTGTTGTTTAACAGATTTATGGCATAATGCTTTTCACCATATTGCTTTGAGATTGAAAGCATTACGATATTAAAAATTATATTAAGTAGTTGTATAAAAACAAAGCTGTTTTCTGAATGTTGACCTTTGTATTTGTGATTAGTTTGATTTCTTCAGATTGAGAGCAAGCGTAAGTTATCATCATAAGTAGTTGTCCTAATACTTAATGTCACATTAACAGACGTAGCTATCGAAAAATAATTCTCCCTGTGGATTTTTTTTGCTTTATAGGCTCCTGGTCACCATCTGTTGATGTTTTCCCATTGTTTTCTTTCTCCATATTTGCTTATCCAGTCTGCTTTTTGAGGGTTTGACTTGCTGGTGATGTTGCTTTTAATGTAGGTTATGTTCTATTTTAAGCATTACTAGTGGGAAGTAGGGAGGTTTGCATACTCTTAAGGCTAATAGCTGGTAGTTGCTGCAGTTGAATGCCAGAAGGAAGTCTAAAACAAAAACAAAATTAATTAGAGTAAAAATTAATAGTGTTCTGTGTTGATTCAGTCATCCCAACATTAATGGTACTTTGATACAATTGTATGCTTAATTCATTTCATTAATATTTAACAAACAACCTAGCAGAACTTGCCCTGAAAATGTTTGTCACATTTACCTGCAGATTAAGTAAGCTAAAAATATAAACAGGAGTGCTTTGAGCTTAATAAAATCCTTAAAATTATCCCATTTTCTTCAATTTCCAGATTCTTCAAGAGAATTTTCAAACTGCATGACCAAAAAAATCTAAAGTTCCATAACTAATCAACACACAGTACTTGTAAACAGTTTTTAAATTGCTCTCCCTATGTGTTCCTTTGTGATAGCTTTTTTCTTTTATCCCAAACGTCTGCACAACTTGCTTTGTTATAGCTATACCAATATAGATTAACATTTTAAACCCCATTTGATCTTTTATTATACAGACACAGCAGCTTCTTTAAAATAAAAGCAAAATTCTCTGTAATAAATTTCAACAGCATTGTTTTCAATTTGGGGAACATAATTGAAGTGAAATTTTTTTTGACCCCTCTTATGTGATTACAGAGATTAAAAGACCTAAAACAGAGAGAATTTGCTCGTAATGTTGCCTCAAGGTCTCGAAAAGATGAGAAAAAGCAGGAGAGAGCACTTCGGCGTCTCCATGAGCTTGCAGAGCAGCGTAAACAACAGGAATGGTATGTATTATGTTGGCCAGAGCAACCTTCACGTTTCTGTAAGCTATGCCAAGTGGTCACATCCTTTTAACCTTGAATATTTGTGTCTCACTTGGGTGCTGTCTGTTATGCAAGAAATTTGATTTGGAGGTCAAGGTGCTCATATGCAACTAGTTTTGCTTAAATTTGTTATTTTTCTTTGCCTACTCTTTCATTCCATCAAAAGAAACTGGGAAGAGGGAGTTAGTGATCTGTTCTTGCATTGACCTATGAGAAATTTCATTAGACTTTTGAAATAGTCACAGTCATAGAAGAAAAAGCACAGAAACAGGTCTCATCCATGCCAAAACTTTTAGACTGCCTACTCCAATTGAGCTTGCATGCACCACACATGCTGGCAGCTTGTTCCACACTCCCATAACAGTCTGAGTGAAGAAGTTTCCTCTCATGTTCCCCTTAAACTTTCTCTTTCACCCTTAACCCATGGCCTCCAGTTAGAGTTCCACCCAACTTCTGCAAAAAGGCTGCTTGCATTTACTCTACCTATCTATATACTACTAAAATTCTCATGCTCTGTCTGTTTGTGACCTCCAATTAGCGCAAACGGTGCATTACAGCGGCACTTTTTTGGCTACGTCGAATTAAAATGCGCTAACTTACAGAACGCAGGCAAAGTTCAGGGTTATATATTTGTATAAAATTGCTCATTCGCAAAAATCAACAGGCTCCCTTTTAACCCGAGACCCGATCGGCCATCATGGAAACCAGGACACGGCATGCGCACGGCCAGCCTCAGCAGCGACACCTGCTGGAGCAAAAGGGCAGGGCAGCTCTATTTCAAGGGGTCACATTCTGCTAATCACCATCAGCATGTGCAGGATTGGGACAGATCTAACTGCCACCCATCAATAAGAGATAATTAAATCTTATTGTAATGACATACTTCGAGACACCCATAAAACCCTTTGTTGCAGTCAAAGGACAGCGGTGACTATATCACATCCATTTAGGAGAGCACCAACCACATCATCAAGAATAATCAGCATCCTTGGGTATTACTGCTTCGTATCTTCTATCCAGCATTAGGGTAAACAAAAAATGGTCAGCCTAATTCTGCCGCGTGGAAAGGGAAGGGGGACATTATGGTCAAGAGATGACGCCAAACGTCGTTGGGAAGCGGCAAGGAGAGGGAGAGGACAAGAATCAGATGAGGCCAGGGCCGCACAGTTCCAAGATCAAAGAGTCAGGATAAAAAAAGATGAGGGAAGAAGAGACAGAGGAGGAGAGACATGCATGTCTCCAGGATCAGAGACAAACAACAAACAGCAGAAGAGATGAAGAGACGGGAGACGAAAGGGCTGCACGTCTCCAGAATGACAACGAGAACCACAAGGGTGGCAGGTAAACCAGAAATGATGTCATCAAAAGAGTCCTTCATTAAATGAGGAACAGCTAAATTTGCTTTGCTATGCATCGTTCTTCTTTAATAAACTGAGGTTTTCTACTTCAGTTTCCAAAGCAAAGCGGTACCAATAGCATTCAGGAAAGTTTAATGTTCATTCTGGACACATCAGACCGCACTACCCTTCTGTCACAAAAACCAACCAGAGCAAAAGGGCAGGGCAGCTCTATTTCAAGGAGTCACATTCTGCTAATCACCATCAGCATGTGCAGGATTGGGACAGATCTAACTGCCACCCATCAATAAGAGATAATTAAATCTTATCGTAATGACATACTTCGAGACACCCATAAAACCATTTGCTGCAGTCAGAGGACAGCAGTGACTATATCACGTCCATTTAGGAGAGCACCAACCACATCATCAAGAATAATCAGCATCCTTTGATGTTACTGCTTCGTACCTTCTATCTAGCATTAGGGTAAAAAAAAATGGTCAGCCTAATTCTGCCACGTGGAAATGGAAGGGGGACATTATGGTCAAGAGATAACACCAAACGTTGTTGGGAAGCGGCAAGGAGAGAGAGAGAGAACAAGAATCGGATGAGGCCAGGGCCGCACGACTCCAGGATCAAACAGTCAGGACGAAAAAAGATGAGGGAAGAAGAGACGGAGGAGGAGAGGCATGCATGTCTCCAGGATCAGAGACAAGCAACAAACAGCAGAAGAGATGAAGAGACGGGGGATGAAAGGACTGCACGTCTCCAGAATGACAACGAGAGGCACAAGGGTGGCAGATAAACCAGAAATGATGTCATCAAAAGTGTCCTTCATTAAATGAGGAACAGCTATATTTGCTTTGCTATGCGTCGTTCTTCTTTAATAAACTGAGGTTTTCTACTTCAGTTTCCAAAGCAAAGCGGTACCAATAGCATTCAGGAAAATTTAATGTTCATTCTGGTCACATCAGACTGTACACACCTACCGGAGCAAAAGGGCAGGGCAGCTCTATTTCGAGGGGTCACATTCTGCTAATCACATCAGCGTGTGCAGGATTGGCACAGATCTAACTGCCACCCATCAATAAGAGATAATTAAATCTTATTGTAATGATGTACTTCGAGACACCCATAAAACCATTTGCTGCAGTCAAAGGACAGCGGTGACTATATCACGTCCATTTAGGATATCACCAAGAATAATCAGCATACTTTGGTGTTACTGCTTCGTATCTTCTATCCAGCATTAGGGTAAAAAAAAATGGTCAGCCTAATTCTGCCGCGTGGAAAGGGAAGGGGGACATTATGGTCGAGAGATAACGCCAAACGTCGTCGGGATGCGGCAAGGAGAAGGAGAGAATAAGAATTGGATGAGGCCAGGGCCACACGACTCCAGGATCAAACAGTCAGGACGAAAAAAGATGAGAGAAGAAGAGGCAGAGGAGGAGAGACATGCATGTCTCCAGGATCAGAGAAAAGCGACAAACAGCAGAAGAGATGAAGAGACGGGGGATGAAAGGGCTGCACATCTCCAGAATGACAACGAGAGCCACAAGGGTGGCAGATAAACCAGAAATGATGCCATCAAAAGCATTCAGGAAAATTTAATGTTTATTCTGGTCACATCAGACTGCACTACCCTTCTCTCAAAGGGTGCCCCAACGGGTCACCCTGTTGTCTAGTACCCCTTAAAATTTTGTATACCTCTAACAAATCTCCCTTCAATCTCAGACATTCCAAGGAATAAAGTCCTAAACTATTCAATCTTTCCTTATAACTCAGGTCCTCCAGACCAGGCAATCTCCTTGTAAATTTTCTGTGTTCTCTTTCAACCTTATTTACATTGTTCCTGTTGGTAGGTGACCAAAACTGCACACAATACTCCAAATTAGACCTCATCAATGCCTTGCGTAACTTCAACATAACATCCCATCTCTTGTACTCAGTACTTTGATTTACAAAGACCAATGTGCCAAAAGCTTTCTTTATGACCCTGTCTACCTGTGACACCACTTTCAATGAATTATGGACCTGTATTCCCAGATCCCTTTGCTCTACAGCACTCAATGCCCTACCGTTCAATGCGTAAGACCTAACCTGGTTGGTCCTACCAAAGGTAACACTTCACCCTTGTCTACACTAAATTTCATCTGCTATTTCTCAGCCCATTTTTTTAGCTGGTCCCGATCCCACTACAAGCCATGATAGTATTCCTCACTGTCTGCTACACCCCCAGTCTTAGTGCCATCAGTAAATTTGCTGATCCAGTTGACCACATTATCATTCAGATCGTTGATATTGATGACAAACAACAACACACCCAGCACTGATCCCTGTGGCACTTCACTAGTCACAGGACTCCAATCAAAGAGGCAACCATCTATTAACACTCTCTGGCTTCTCCCACAAAGCCAATGACTAATCCAGTTTACTACCTCATCTTGAATGCTGTACCTAATAAATTGCCCACTGAATGTATTTTTTATTTTTGTTACTCAATACAATGAAGCCTCTAGAAAGATACTAGGAAAAAATACATGATCTGAGTTTCCCATGACTGCCTGCATCTTCACACATCAACACCTTGCTTGATTAGGATTCTGCAATTTTAAAAAAATGTCTTAATGAAATGTGTGGTAAAGAAAAAACAGAAGATTTAAGTGACAGCTGTCTTGCAGTATTTTTAAATAAACTTTAAATCCATTTGGCTTTGAACATTGGGGTTTCCTTTGTCATTCTCATTCAAATTGAGAAATGCAATGCGATGTCAAGGAAGTGCCTTTTGAGTGTGATTTCCCCCTCCCCCCCCTTTGTTTTGAAACATACAGGATGCTCTCTTCAATGTTCTTCAATACTTGTGCTTCTGCCAAGATGTTTTAATCCATTATGACAGATCTTCATCTGGTGGTGTAGCTTTTAAAAATGTTTGAACTTCCGCTTTGAATTGTTTTTTTTTAAAGTTGATCTTAATTCTCAAGGATTGCTCTCCCTACTTTTCTTTAGGTGGCAATGTCTCAAGTGTACTGTTGCTACTTGTAATGTGAACAGAGAATGGAAGTACATAACAGATCCATTGATATCTGAAAAGGTGCTTTCAGGTGTGGACTCCTTTGTTAAAACAGTCCTGATGGTGGGGCTGTACCTGAAACAAGCTCTTGCTCTCCATGCTGATGGACCTGCCGTGTATTCTCTGCATTTTCTGTTTTCTACAATTTTTTCCTTTTTACCTCATTGCTAATTGGCTTCTTTCTAGCTTTAGCGCTTGATGCCTGTGATTTTTAATTGTCAAAAATAAATTGCCTCTTTTCTGTTGTAACTAAATATCAATCCATCACCTGCAGTATAAGTTGACTTGTGTTTTTGTTGGTACAGTGCTCCAGGAAGCGGTCCAATGTTTAAAACTACGACTGTGGCTGTTGATGAAGATGGTAACAACAGAAAAGTTGTCAGCACAAGTGATAATACTGGAGGAAAGATGAGTGGTCCCACGTCACCTTCTGTTAATAGGACCCTATCTGAAAACACACTGGAAGATAGCAGAGGAGATGTGGACAACCCAAGCAATTGTGTTACCAGAACCTCCACAGGGTTGCTTCAAAACAACCAGACAGTGCAACCTGTTAACATCAGTCAGCTTAAGAGCAATTCTGCTACTCCCTTACAGAAGCTAGGAGTGTCATTTTCTTTTGCAAAAAAGGCACCAGTCAAGCTCGATGTTTCAGCTTCAGTATTCAGTGATGTTGCAGAAGACCTCAATGAATCTGAAGCAACAAACCCAGATGAAAAAATGTCCTCTGGTCAAGGGTCACCAAAATCAATGGAGGCTGAAATGGCAGCAACCTCAGATAAGATTGAAGGGGCCAGTCAATCAGAAAGTGATAATGACTCGATAAATAGTACATTATCAAAATTGAAAAAGATGATGAGGAAAGAGGATGATGTCAGTCAGTCAGAACCTGAGTACTATCATTACATTCCTCCTGCTCACTGTAAAGTGAAACCTAATTTTCCATTTCTGTTGTTTATGAAAGCAACAGAAGAGTCACACAAGTGTGGTAACAAGAAAAACTTAGAGACGACTAAAAACACCCATGATTTACAAAATACTTTGAAGCTTCAGGAAAGCAAAGAAGAAGAACGCATGGAAAATGAGACTGCAGCTTTGCAACAGAATAGTGACCTTACGGACGATGCAACAGACCCAGACCTCAAAGAAGCTGAGTCTCCAGAGACTATAAGGAAACAAAATTGCAACACTGCACCATCAAAGCCGAGTGCTTGTGAAGAAGGGAAGCAAAGCAGTTTAGCAAAGGAAGATGACCTCAATGGGCCTAAACATCCAACCGGGCCGTTTTTCCCAGTCTTGAGCAAAGATGAAAGTACTACTCTTCAGTGGCCCTCAGAATTGTTGATGATTACAAAGAATGAGCCATGCATCTCTTATAGTTGCAATCCACTCTACTTTGAATTCAAACTGACTAGGAATAAGGATACCAAAGAAAAAAACAAGGAGAAATACCCAGAGTCTTCACATGAACAAAATGCACAGAATACTGATACGGATTCACAGGAGAAAACTAACACAAGCATCAGCAAAACTGCGTCAAAGACAGTAGCAAGTGAGGGTGATGTGAAACCTCAAGAACAGTCTATCCCAACTGTAAGCAAATGTGAAGCCCAAACAGGTGAAAGTGACAGAAGCACCAGTAAAAAAGATAAGGGCATGAAGTCACATAAGCATAAAAAGAAAAAGAAGCACAAAAAATCAGGAAAACATTTGAAAGAGAAAGCTACAGAGGGAAAGGAAAAGCAGAAGGATGGTGAAATGCATGATGAGATGTCAAAGAAAAGGAAAAAGCGTAAACGTAAAAATAAAGGCTTAAGTGAAAAAATCAAAGATACTAGTTCAGAACTTTCTGTTCCAATACCTGCAATTAAGTCTACGGAGGAAAGCAGCCAGACACAGAAGAAAAGACACAGATCACAAGATTGCCATTATTCACCTGGTACTGTCGATGATGGCAGTAGAAAAGATGATGTCTCTGAGGAACCCATTAGTAAAAAGCAAAAGACAGGTTCCTGTAGTGAGTTAAGGAAACGAGTATCTGCTCGGAAGGATAGCCCAAGCAGGCATAGGAACAGAGACAGCAGTCGAGATGAAGAATCTGATAGCTATGATGAATCTCATAGAAAACGATCCAGGCAAAAGTCATCCTCCCGTTACAGTGATGATTATGATTCAAGGAGTGACAGAAGCTACTCTAGAAGGTCAAGAAGGCATCGTTCATCATCCCAGCGGTCATATTCTTCTAGATCTGATATATCGTCAGACTGCAGTAGGTACAGTCGTAGAAGCTATTCTAACAGTTACAGTGATTACAGTGAAAGATCAAATCTCTCTAAACGATCTCATGATTCAGATTATGACTATAGACGGTCAAGGCACCGTGGCAAAAAGCACAAATATTCTTCTTCGGATGATGAATATAGACGAAGCAGAAGCAGGTCTAGCAGGAGCAGCAGGGAAAGTACTCAAACCATCAGTAGAACACGCAGCCGAAGTCGAACTCGTAGCAGCAGCCATAGTAGGAGCCGAAGCAAACGGCGTAGTGAAAGTACAACACAACGAAGCAGGAAACGGAGTCAAAGCTACAGCCACCACCGCAGGGGCAGTATGAGGCGCCGTACCTCCCGAAGATCAGTTTCAAGGGACAAAGGATCACGTAGCCATGACAGCTCTGGTGACAGACGGTCCAGTCGAAGAAACTCCAGTCGATCTTTTTCACGAGATAGGGTATATCGATCAAAATCTCCATGTTACAGCCGAAGCAAAATGTTGGGCAAGAAAGAAGACTACTCAAAAAAAGAAGAAAATAAAGGAGATGGAACAAAATCAGGTGGTTCTTTCCACAGGAATCTTAGTTGTACCTCCAGTAGTTCTGGAAAAGTGCATGTGGAAAGTGAGAGAACACCAGAAGAAAGGAACTCCTTAACAGCCAAACAATTGTTGGAAAAAATTCAGTCTAAAAAGTTTGAAAAGAAGCCTGAAACAATTAATGAAACTGCATCAGCATCTAATAAAGTAGGAATTAAATTAAAGGATCCCCCACAGGGTTATTTTGGGCCTAAACTTCCCCCAGCTTTAGGGAATAAGGCATTGCTTCCTTTAATAGGAAAATTACCGACTGTCAAAAAGCCTGCAACAAAGAAGTCAGAAGATCTTTGCTCAGAGAAGGGGGACAAAGATGATGAGCTGTACTTTGTAGAGCCTAAAGATGTGACAAAGGAGGAAGTCAGTCAACTATCAAATTGGATAATACAGGAAGAAATTCAAAGTAGAGAAGAAAAATCTGACAGTGAAGAAACATCAGGTGAAAAAGAGAAAATCCAAACCATTTCTTGTGAAACTCAGTTTGTTCATAAAAGTTTGGTACTTGGCACTCAAGCCATCTCGGATACCTATATTTCTGATGTAAGTACATCAACCGAAGTAATCACAAAACCTTCAGAGTTAGGAGCACCAGATGGTGATGAAACCATTATGGTGCATTTTGCACGAGATCGAGAGCGATTCCCCAATTATATTCCAAAAGCTGAAGTTCAAGAAATTGAAGAGGATTCCCAAGAGGGTACAGATTCATCAGTGGCTCCACTTGATAGGCAGCCTATTACATTCACTCCTGAAGAAATGGAAAAATACAGCAAACTACAACAGGCAGCTCAACAGCACATCCAACAGCAACTTTTAGCTAAACAAGTGAAGACTTTCCCTACCTCAACTGCCATTGCTCCAGCGCCAACTCTCCAGCAATTTCATATTCAACAACCATCAGCAGCTGCGACAGCAACATCAATCACTACTGTCCACCATGCTATTTTGCAGCATCAGGCAGCCGCGGCTGCTGCCATGGGTATCCATCCGCATGCACACCCACAAACTCTTGCTCAAATCCATCACATACCCCAGCCTCATCTAACTCCAATTTCTCTGTCCCATATTACACCATCTATTTACCCTACTCATCCTGCCACTTTTCTAACTAGCCACCCAATACATATTATACCTGCATCAGCCCTCCATGCAGGACCTCTGGCTCTTCACCCAGTGCCACATGCACTCTACCCAGCTTTGTTTGCCCCTCGACCTGCAGGAGCAGGTGCTTCTGCTCTTCATCTCCATCCTTTCCTCCATCCTATCTTTTCGAGTCAGGAACTCCAGCATCCTCCTAGTCATGGCACTTGAAGCAAGCTGCAGGGAATGAAAATAATGACATCTGTTCCTTTCGTAAGATAAGTTAATTAATATTTAGTCTGGTGTGAGAGTACTACATTGATGCATTTCAGACTGATTTTTTTTCCCCAACAGCCAAAGAGTTCAGGCTCAGGCCCTAGAATATGTTGCATTTTCTGTGCTTGCAATATCAGGGATTTCCATTTTCTTTGTCAAAGCAGATATCAGAACCAATTATGTGGATGTCCCAAAATTCTCAAAAATTTTACATAACTTAATTATTAATAACAGAATGTACTGATTTTATCTTCATGGTTTGACCTCCTTGTCCCATTGCTAATGCCCACCATAACAAAGAGAAATGCTTATCTATGTCAATCTGCCGAATTCTATAGAATCCTAATAATGTGTACACTGATCTAATATGGTGGAGGAAACTGTTGCTTGATGCAAGGGTTCTAATAAATGACGTTGAAACTGAGGATCCCATAACTTCTGATCAGTAGCTGCAGAGTGTAATCATAAAGATTACACATTATATGCTTGCTGATGTCCGTAAATGAAATGAAATGGCACCTGTGGAGGTCCTACCTCAATGTGGCATGCCAAAGAAATTTGGGCAAATAAAGCTGACGAGTCCAGATGTGATGGCTCTAACAGCTCAGCTCTGCAGCAACAAACATCTGAATTCCAAATGAGAGATGCAGACTTTGGGGCCCTGATGTGTTGAAACAGAAGTGCGGAGAAGCCTTATTGTAACTTCTCAAATTTTAGTTAAGCTAGCTTTGGTGTAGCAATGGAATTTGGAGAGATGTCTAAAATCTTTGCGATAAAACGTCTATTCCCACCTCTGTTGTAAAATACAACAGTCTTTGTATAAGTTATAGGTTATAATTTAAAAATTTGTGGAGAAAATTGCACTGAACTCTGTACAGGTGATGCTGCTTTTGTAGGTCCATCCAAAACAATGATATACGTACATGCAGAGTGCTGCAATAATATTTTTAAAGGATGAATTCATTTGTTTTTGTGGTACTGTTCTAACATAGTGCTTTGTGTAAATATGTTTGGAGGTTAAGCGATCCCTTGTATAGGTAGGCATCATGTTTCTGTTTATGGCAGAAATTAAGCATGTATATTTTACCAAACGTATTTTTTTTTGAAGTTTTATGTACTGTAAATGTAAAATTTTTTGAAGTTCGTTTTATTTTGATTTTGCAAAGTATTCAGTGTAAAGCAACTCTGCAAAACATGCTTGGGAGAAAGTGGTGAATCATTAAGCTAATGCATACAGACACAGAACTGACAGCTGCAGAATTTATAGTTGATCATATTAACCAAATCATGTTGCTCATCATGATAAAATTGAGTTTAAATAACTTTATGCCATGAAAATCATTGGTAATGCAGTCACCTGCCTTCGTAAATTGTATACCTAGACCAATTCAGATAGTTATATGGTTATCAACCCTGCTTACTCTTTAAGGTTGAATATATTTTACAAACTGGTTTGTACTTAGTAGCCAAGTTTCACTTAGTGGCTCACCAAGGATAGGGAGCTTTTCTTCGAAACATGCTTTTCCTACAGTTTTAACGTAAGTATCACGTGCTTGGATCCCTGGAAAGTGTTCATCTCTTGAGAGTTAGTTATACTGATAACTGTATGTAGAAACTGTTTACACTATGAAATTAACCCCAATTTTTCAACAATATCCATTTTAATTTACTTAACCATTCTTATGGTTAGTATCTGGGGGGTTCATTCTTGGATTCAGGTTGTTATACAATGGTGATAGATAATAACAAACTGTCTTCCTTTCAAAATGCTGAACAAAATGAAGTGGATTTGTTAAATTCAGGTTTGAAATTCCAATTTATCAACAGATGGATGAAAATTTAATTGCATTTGGGTGAGATTGGCAGTTATAGGGTGATCAGCCATTTGAATTTGAATTTCATCCAATAAAACACCTTTGTTTTTACAATTTTTAAAGCTTATAACAAGAAAATTGTAAATAATTTTATTAAATATAGTAATAAAAATGCAGTATTCAAGGTCCTGGTACCTACGAAAATACTAGGGAATTTGTAAAGCAAGATCTATACATAGACTTGCCTGGACTCATTGCTAGTCTGAGGACTTTATGGAGTTTGCAAGCCATGATGAGAAAGAGCATGAAGATTTAAATCTGGAAAAAGACAAACATTTTTTTAAAATAAAGTTGGAATACCCTAACCTTTACTAATGTCTTTTGATGTTTTCTGATGATGTCAGTTCTGTTTGATCTTGAGTTTTTTGATTCCATTTTGTATCCTAAAGCACCCTGACACCTTACAAAGCAGCAGCTTCCATCTGTTTTAAAATATTATATAACAAAACTAGAAAGAAATGTAACTAGCTTATTGCTTATTTTATTTAACTTCCTGTCACAAGAACATGCAAAATATTACTGTACAATAGGAGAAAACCTTTATAACAATAAAGTATGGATAATTTGTGAACTCTCCTTTTGTTTATCATCATTATTGAACATGTTGCTGTTATCCTTACTAGATATAAATGTATGTAAATGGAATAAATACCATGAAGATGGATTGGGTGTTGGTAGGAATGTTTGAGTGCAAATTCCTTTGCGTAGTTTGTCAATTTTGCTTTGGTTCATTGAAATCGGATTTCATTGATGTATGTAATTCCTCGATTAGTTTTATGCATACATTAGTTTTATATTTACATATCTGTTAAACTATATTTTAGTTGCTATTGAATCTCATAGCCATTTCCCATGGACTTTCAAGGCAAAATGAGACATGATTTGGGAATTTATTTTAAATGGGAGAAGTGTGTAATTTAGGATAATTGAATAACTGGTTGATAAACGAAAGGCAACTCCAGGCAGGACTAACAGTATACAATAAAAGTAGCACTTCGATACTTAGGTTGGGGATTATTGAGGGGTTATGGAATTATATTAATGTATCAGATATTAATTTAAATGAGAACCAGTCTTCAGTTCTCAATGTAAATTACAAGTAGTAAATAGAAGTTAAAAGCACATCTTGCAAGTAAACAATACTGTCTGTGGAGCCCAGGCTTGCCCACAGACTATGAGAAACGGTTTGCAAAATGGTGACCTTCAGACGTTTGCATAAGCATCAGCCAAATGTTAAAACAATGGGGTTATGTTAATTGACCTGCATCAATCCAAGCAAATTTGGGTTTAAGTGATTTGCACCATTGTTAATAAGTTCACGGAAGCTGCAGATCTGACTGACACTATCACTTAGCACATCAAGTAGTTGGGAGGTTTGTGTACTCAGACAGTCGGCTCTCAACACTTATCATGGGCATCTGGCTCTCTGTCCTCAGAAGTTATTAGAATATCTGTGTTAATTACTTTACCCTAGCAAAGGTATTTGAACATTCAGAGGTTGATGTGCAATTCAAAGGAAGCATTGTTAGCCCAAGGTATTGAAGTTAACAATATCATTGTAATCATTGAAATTGTATTGAATCACCTATTGTTACCTTTGATCTTAAAGGTATAAAAAGTGATGTACTTTTGAATTTGTGAGCCTTTACCAAAAGGATCTCAAGAAAAATGCCTGCTTATCATGATGAATAAAGACTTTCATATCCACCAACTTCTCCAGTGACTTCGATGCAGTCACAACATTTGGGGGCTTGCCTGTGATCCAATTACATTACCAGTAACCTCAGCAGTTTTAATTGGGGGGGAGGGAGTATTTTTAATCATGACATCCCATCCCTGGATCTGCTTGGACCAATGACATGGAATTACAAAGTATCAAAGAACATGTTGGAGAGCTGGAGAGGTTTATGTGAAAGTGTGTGTGTGTTTGTATAGGGGACCAGCTATCGGAGAGCACTAGATAGCTTGAGACAGGGCTACTGGTTAGGAAAGGTGATAACTGACTGTTCAGGGTGTCAGAGGGGTGTGTGTGTACACACACATTCGGTGTGCAATAATGAAAGTGGCAGTGGTAGGCTAAAGCAACACTCACAACACACTGGAGGAACTCAGCAGGTCGGGCAGCATCCGTGGAAAAGATCAGTGGACGTTTAGGACCGGAACCCTTCGTCTGTTGTAGAAAGGCTAAATAAAAAGGAAGGGAGATAGGGCAGCAGTCACTCTACATGCTTATTTGCAAGGGAGAACAAAGTGCCTGGAAACACAGTGTACAAATAGAGTTACAGAAGGAAAGGGATGAACACAGAACAGTGAGACAATGTACAAGTAGAGCTGGATAGATTGTGGACTAAAATGTAAATAGGATAAAGCCCAGCAGGTGTGTCCTTGCTGGGTAGCAGCCATGGAATGACAACTGCAAAGTGCTGGACCAGAAGGTTGACAAGTGGAAAAGAGCCCACTAACGGGAGGTTACACCCAGCACTGCTTGACAGGATAATACCTATAGAGACCAGGTAATGGCAGGCTCAGAACCAGTCTGTCTCTCACACTCATCACCATCATCCACAGGCCCTTCACCCCAGGGTAAAAGCAGAGCATTCTGTTTGAGCAACACACATAAAAGTTGCTGGTGAACGCAGCAGGCCAGGCAGCATCTGTAGGAAGAGGTACAGTCGACGTTTCAGGCCGAGACCTTTTGTCAGGACCTCTTCCTAGAGATGCTGCCTGGCCTGCTGCATTCACCAGCGACTTTTATGTGTGTTGCTTGCAATTCCAGTATCTGCAGATTTCCTCATGTTTGCATTCTGTTTGAACTGCCCTCACTTAGAGTTGTATGTGGCAATGCAGGATTTAGGCATAAAGAAATCAGAATCAGGTTTATTATCACCGACGTGATGTGAAATTTGTTAACTTAGCAGCAATTCAATGCAATACATAATCTAGCAGAGAGAAAAAAATAAGTAAAATAAAACAATCAATTAAGTATATTGAATAGATTTTTTTTTAAGTGCAAAAACAGGAATACTGTATATTTAAAAAAAAGTGATGTAGTGTCCAAACCTTTAATGTCCATTTGGGAATCGGATGGCAGAGGGAAAGAAGCTGTTCCTGAAATCCACCAGACTCTTCCCCAAAGATGTACGCTAATGCCCGAGAAGTACGTCAGACAGTCTGACCCCAGGGGTGCAAGATGGTACATGGGCAACTAAATGGAATGCCAGTAATTAGGAGACATCAGAATTTTAAGGAAGAAGTGAGGCAGTGACTTGACAGTAACTGGAATGATAATGTTGGTTATTCAGAAGGCTGATAAAACTGCCATGAACTATGCAGAGTGAAAATAGCCTTTGAAAATACTCAGAGCTAAGGAGGGATGATCCAGTCTTCCAGAAAATGCTTATAGAAGGGCTGAGCTCAGCCCACCAGTAGATTTTAAACTTGGGGTTAACTGTGGCAGCTACCTACTCAACAGTAGTTTCCTCAGCTGGGGAAATAGACCAAAAGAAAGGAAAGAGAAGTTGTAACGTGCCAGTAGTGGATTTGGCTACTACGAGGATACAGAGGACTTGCTTTGTGTGCCAGCATTTGAGCATCCAGCAAAAGACCACCAGGGCAGACATAAAAGGGTAAAGGAGATGGTTTGTTACAATTCACCTCTCAGGACATGATCAGAGGCAAGGTTGCAAGATGGAAAGAAGGTTGTGACAGCCACCAAGATAGGTAGAACCTTCTCTATCCACATTGACTGCTGACCAGATTATAGAACTAGTAAAGACAGCTCCAAGTCAGACAAACAGCTATCAGTTGCCCCCATTGCCACTACTGGTCACCCACAAAAGTACACAGAAGTTTTAATAGGGGTTCAGCAACTTAGACGAGAACACATGGGGCAGAATTGGGCCATTTGGCCCACTCCCTGCACTTCTCCCCAAACCCTTTGATGCTGTAGCCAATCAAGAACCTATCAATATCTGCCTTAAATTCACCCAACGACCTGGCTTCCACAGCTACCGATGGTAACTAATTCCACAAATTCACCACCCTCTCACTAAAGACATATTTCTGCATTTGTTTTAAATGAACACCCTTCTATCCTGAGGCTGTGCCTTCTTGTCCTAGACACCCCACCATGGGAAACATCCTTTTCACATCTATTCTGTTTAGGCCATTCAACATTCAATTAGATTTTCCGCCCCCGTCCCATCCTTCTCAATTCTAGCGAGTACAGGCCCAGAGCCATCAAATGTTCCTCATAGGATAACCCTTTCAATTCCCATAATCATCCTTGTGAACCTCCTCTGAACCCTTCCAATGCTAGTATATCTTTTCTTAGGTAAGAGGCCCAAAACTGTTCACAATGCTCAAGGTGAGGCCCCACCAGTGTCCTGTAAAAGCTCAGCTTCACATCCCTGCAGTTATATTCTGGATGTCTTGAAATGACAGCTAACATTGCATTTGCCTTATTTGCCACCAACTCAATCTGCAAGTTAACCTTTTGGGTGCTCCGCATGAGGCCTCCTAAGTACCTTTGCATCTCAGATTTTTGGATTTTCTCCCCGTTCAGAAAATAGTCCACACATTTATTTCTTCTACCAAAGTGCATAATCATGCACTTTCGAACATTGTATTTAATTTGCCACTTTGTTACCCATTCTCCTAATCTGTGGAAGTCTTTCCGCAGCCTTCCTGTTTCCTCAACACTACCTGTGCCTCACCAACCTTTGTATTACCTGCAAACTTGGCAACAAAGCCATCTATTCCATCACCTAAATCATCGATATACGGCATAAAAAGAAGCGGTCCTAACACTGACCCCTGCGGAACACCACTAGTCACTGGCAGCCAACTAGAAGAGGATTGTTTTATTCCGACTCGCTGCCTCCTACCAATCAGACAATGCTCTAGCCATGTTAGTAACTTTCCTGTAATACCATGGGCTCTTTAAGCAGACTTGAGTGTAGCACCTTTTCAAAGGGCCTCTGAAAGTCCAAATATACAACATTCACTGCACCCCCTTTATCTATCCTACGTTTAATCTTCTCAAAAGAATTTCCGATAGGTTCATCAGGCAAAATTTTCCCTTAAGGAAACCGTGCTGACTTTGTCCAATCTTGTCCTGTGTCACCAAGTACTCTATAACGTCTTCCATAACAATGGACTTCAACACTGAGGTCAGGCTAACTGGTCTATAATTTCCTTTCTGCTGCCTTTCTCCTTTCTTAAAGAGTGGAGTGACATTTGCAATTTTCCAGTCCTCTGGCACCATACCGGAGTCTAATGATTTTCGAAAGATCATTTCTAATGCTTCCACAATATCTACCACTACCTCTTTCAGAAACCCTAGGGTGCAGTTCATCTGGTCCAGGTGACTTATGTACCTTTAGGTCTTTTAGCTTTTAGAGCATCTTCTCCCTTGTAATAGTAACTGCACTCACTTCTCTTCCCTCACACCCTTCAACATCTGGTACACTACTAGTATCTTCCAGAGTGAAGACTGATGCAAAATACTTATTTAGATCAGCTGCCATCTCCTTGTCCCCCATTATTATTTCTCCTGCATCATTTTCTAGCGGTCCTATATCCACTCTCATCTCTCTTTTGTTTTTTATATACTTGAAAAAGGTTTCTCTATCCACCTTGATGTTGTTTGCTAGCTTAATTTCGTATTTCATCTTTTCCTTCCTAATGATTCTTTCTTTCTATATGTTCCAGTCATCTACCTTCATGTTAATTTTTGCTTTGTTGTGTGCCCTCTCTTTTGCTTTTAAATTAGCTTTGACTTCCCTTGTCAGCCACAGTTGTACTATTTTGCCAATTGAGTATTTTTTTGTTTTTGGAATACACCTATTCTGCCTGGCCAAGTGGTTAAGGCGTTCGTCTAGTGATTTGAAGGTCGCTAGTTCGAGCCTTGGCTGAGGCAGTGTGTGTGTGTCCTTGAGCCAAGGCACTTAACCACATATTGCCCTGTGACGACACCGGTGCCAAGCTGTATGGATCCTAATGCCCTTCCCTTGGACAACATCGGTGGCGTGGAGAGGGGAGACTTGCAGCATAGGCAACTGCTGGTCTTCCATACAACCTTGCCCAGGCCTGTGCTCTGGAAACCTTCCAAGGCGCAAATCCATGGTCTCATGAAACTAACGGATGCCTATATAAATCCTGTACCTTCCTCTTTTTTCTCAGAAACTCTCACCATTGCTGCCCTGCTGTCATCACTGCCTGCATCCCCTTCCAATTTACTTTGGCCAACTCCTCAATTTTCTTTTCTCCACTGAAACACTGTTATGTCAGACGTTACTTTCTCCCTATCAAATTTTAAACTGAATGCAATCATATTGTGATCACTGGCTCCTAACGGTTCATTTATCTTAAGCTCTCCACACTATCCACAACACCCCAACCTTTGTGTCATCAGCAAATTTACTAACCCATCCCTCCACTTCCTCATCCAGGTCATTTATAAAAGTCATGAAGAGTAGGGGTCCCAGAACAGATCCCTGAGGTACACCACTGGTCACCGACCTCCATGCAGAATATAACCCGTCCACAACCACTCGTTGCCTTCTGTGGGCAAACCAGTTCTGGATCCACAAAGCAATGTCCCTTTGGATCCCGTGCCTCCTTACTTTCTCAATAAGTCTGGCATGGGGAACCTTGTCCAATGCCTTGCTGAAATCCACATACACTACATCTACTGCTCTTCCTTCATCAATGTGTTTCATCACATCCTCAAAAAATTCAGTCAGGCTCATAAGGCACAACCTGCCTTTGACACAGCCACACTGACTATTTCTAATCATATTATGCCTCTCCAAATGTTCATAAATCATCAATGGGGACGGGAGAGGTTCCGGAGGATTGCGGATGTTGTTCCATTATTCAAGAAAGGGAGTAGAGATAGCCCAGGAAATTATAGACCAGTGAGTCTTACTTCAGTGGTTGCTAAGTTGATAGAGAAGATCCTGAGAGGCAAGATTTATCATTTTTATTTTTTAATCCTTTTTTCTTTAATTGGGTTCTTTCTGGTTTCTTTCCTGTGAACAAGCAAATCGCTGGGTTGTATAATTTATAAATTCTTTGATAATCAATGTTCTTGAATCTTGAAATGCAAATGAGATTTCACCATTGCTGACCAAAGACAACCAGAAGGAGAATGCAGACCAAGTGACTCAGCCCATTTCATCATGACCATCATCCGCCTAACGGAAGTAGACCTGTGAATGAGAAGGAACAAGAGCATGAATGGAGAAGACCGAGAGAGTGTCAGCAAGCCACGAAAAATGTGTTAAAGGATTACGATAATGGAACTTTGTAACGTAGGCTGGTTCTGGAAGGTAGATGATTAGTTACATAGATCAGAATAGAAAGAAATTGGGAAAATAGATGGGAGGGATCTGAATTATGGCAGAGAGATCAAGTTCCACACCCCCAATGGCAAGGCAGAATGAGGAAGAGAAGTAATTGTACAGAGCATCTGAAGGCAAACATCCCAGTCTGAATGAGAGTGAACACAAATGAGTTGGACTCATTTCAGTGGATGGGCCAGCAATCGAAAAAACAGCCTGGGAGTGAGTGCCACCTGCGTGAGGTCCTTGCAGCCACTCAAATAGGCCATTCACGTTACTAAGTTTTGACATCTAAGCACACAGCTAGTTTGCTATCAATTGACTGCAGTGTAAGAAGTTAGTTGCCTTTTATTATTATTTTTATAATCTTGCATTGTATGTCAGATATGCATGATGCATCCATGCTTCCTCCTGACGACACATGGATGTCTCAATAAAAACCACCAAAATCAACCAATCTGATTCATTTCCATTCTCATGACTGAACAAAGAGAGACGCAGCTGATAGATATAAAAGTCTTTATTCGGGGCCTTTGGAGTCACTCAAGAGAGAAAGAGAGACTTCCCAACCCAAATTTACAGCACATTTTTATATGTTAAAGAACAAAAGTAACAGGATAATTTATATGGTTACAATGCCCTCTTAATGCTGCTTTTGAGTTGCATGTAATTTTTCAAATGCCTCGATCTTCCCATCAACGCACCCAAAATGAGTGTTAATTACTGTCGTACTCATGCATTGGGGTGTTGATAGCATATGCAGACATCTCAAGTCAATTAGATGTTTCCTGTTCTGAGTTGCATTTTAAATTCATATTAAAATCCATATTCAGATCTGAAGACTGGCTGCTGTTGAAATTAATATTTGCTATATTGCATATTTCCAGAATATGCTCTATCATCCATGATATCAAGAAATAGCTTGGATACATTTATAGCTGTGGAACCAAGTAAGATCAGGCTATGGTACTGAAGATCTGTACTTCAGTACCAGTTGCATCTTTCACAGGATCTTTCAGTACAGTTACTGTACTGGCATCTACTCGATAATCATGCCCTGTTTTACATGTTCACAAAAGGTCTGACAAATCCATTCTATCTAGTTTGTCACTACTTTCAATCTACTCAATGTTAAACAAAGCAGTGAAAGTTATCTTTGGCGGCACTATCTAAGTACCATTTGTTCATTTGTAACCTGCTCACCAATATCTTTTAGTTTGGATTTCTTCAGGAGCACTGAGCTTCACACCTTACAACCTTGGAGTAAACATGGACCAAAGAGAGGTTCCAGAAGTGAAGGGAGAGTGACTACCCTTGGTCAAGTGTGACATCCAAGAACAAGCATCAAGGAGGTCATACTGCAATAGCTAGAATTCTATCTCATGCAAAAACCATAAGACATAGGAGCAGAATTAGACCATTCAGCCCATCAAGTCTGCTCTGCCATTTCATCTTGGCTGATCTCGGATTCCATTCATCCCCAACACCTGCTCTCTCACCATATCCTTCGATGTCCTGACCAATCAGGAATCTCAAATTCCGCTTTGAATATACCCACAGACTTGGCCTCCACCGCAGTCTGTGGTAGAGCTTTCCACAGGTTCACTACTCTTTGATGAAAAAACATTCCTCCTTACTTCTGATCTAAAAGGTCACCCCTCAATTTTGAGGCTGTGCACTCTGATCTGGGTACCCCATCATAGGAAACCTCCTCTCCACATTCACCTTATCTTGTCCTTTCAGCATTCGGTAGGTTTCAAAGAGATCCCCATGCATTCTTCTAAATTCCAGTGAGTACAGATCCAAAGCTGCTAAACGCTCCTCATATGTTAACCCCTTCATTCCTAGAATAATCCTCGTGCAAAGGAAGATCATTGTGTAATGTCCCGGTTAAGATTTCTACATTATGCTGTAGATATTTCATTTTAGCAAAAGCATTGTGTCCTGCTGATCGACCATAAGACCATAAGACACAGGAGCAGAATTAGGCCATTTGGCCCATCACGTCTGCTCCACCATTCAATCATGGCTGATCCCTTCCTCAACCCCATTCCCCGGTCTTCTCCCTGTAACCTTTGATACTGTGTCTAATCAAGAACTTAGTAATCTCTGCCTGAAATACACCCAATGACTTGGCCTCCACAGCTGTCTGTGGTCACAAATTCTACAAATACACCATCCTCTGGCTAAAGAAATCTCTCAGCATCTCTGTTTTAAAGGACGCCCCTCTATCCTGAGGCTGTGCCCTCTTGTCCTAGACTCCCCCACCATGGGAAACATCCTCTCCACATCTACTCCGTACAGGCCTTTCAAAATTTGAAAGATTTCAATGAGGTACCCCCTCACCCTTCTGAATTCCAGTGAGTACAGACCCAGAGCTATCAAATGTTCCTCGTATGATAACCCTTTCATTCCCAGAATCATCCTTGTGAACTGCCTCTGAACTTTCTCCAATGCCAGCACATCTTTTCTTAGATGATGAGCCCAATATTCAAGGTGAGGCCTCACCAGTGCCTTATAAAGTCTCAGCATCACATCCTTGTTCTTGTATTCTAGACCTCTTGAAATGAATGCTAACATTGCATTTGCTTTCCTCACCACTGACTCAACCTGCAAGTTAACCTTCAAGGTCTTCTGCACAAGGACTCCCGAGTCCCATTACATCTCACATTCTTGGATTTTCTCCCCATTAACAAAATAGTCCGCACATTTATTTCTATTACCAAAGTGCATGGCCATGCATTTTCCAACATTGTATTTCATTTACCACTTTCTTGCCCATTCTTCTAATCTGTCTAAGTCCTTCTGCAGCCTATCTGTTTCCTCAATGCTACCAGCTACTCCACCAATCTTCATATCATCTGCAAGCTTGGCAACAAAGCCATCTATTCCATCATCTAAATCATTTATACACAGCATAAAAAGAAGTGGTCCCAACACCGACCCTGCGGAACACCACTAGTCACCGGCAGCCAACCAGAAAAGGATCCTTTTATTCCCACTCGCTGCCTCCTACCAATCAGCCAATGTTCTAACCACGTTAGTAACTTTCCTGTAATACCATGGGCTCTTAACTTGATAAGCAGCCTCATGTGTGACACCTTGTCAAAGGCCTACTGAAAGTCCAAAAATACAACATCCATTGCATTCCCTTTATCTATCCTACTTGTAATATCCTCAAATAATTCCAACAGATTCGTCAAGCAGGAGTTTCCCTTAAGGAAACCATGCTGACTTTTTCCAGTCTTGTCCTGTGTCACCAAGTACTCCATCACCTCATCCTTAACAATTAACTCCAACATCTTCCCAACCACTGAGGTCAGGCTAACTGATCTATAATTTCCTTTCTGCTTGTCTTCCTCCTTTCTTAAAGAGTGGAGTGACATTCACAATTTTCCAGACCTCTGGCACCAAGCCAGAGCCCAATGATGTTTGAAAGATCATTTCTAATGCCACCACAATCTCTAATGCTACTTCTTTCAGAACCCTAGGGAGCAGTTCATCTGGTACAGGTGACTTATGTACCTTTAGGTCTTTTAGTTTTTTGAGCACCTTCTTCCTTGTAATAGTAACTGCACCCACATCTCTTCCTCACACCCCTCAACATGTGGCACACTGCTAGTGTCTTCCATAGTGAACACTGATGCAAAATACTCATTTAGTTCATCTGCTGTCTCCTTGGCCCCTGTTATTATTTCTCCGGCCTCATTTTCTAGTGGCCCTATATCCACCCTCATCTCTCTTTTATTTTTTACATACTTGAAAAAGCTTTTACTATCCAACTTGATATTGTTTGATAGCTTGCTTTCATATTTCATTTTTTCCCTTCTAATGATTCTTTTAGTTGCTCTCTGTAGCTTTTTAAAGGCTTCCCAATCCTCTATCTTTCCACTAATTTTGCTTTGTTGTATGCTCTCTCTTTTGTGTTCTGGTTTTGGCTCTACTGTTTGTGAGAGGTGGCCTTCTCACCACTGAATCCTGTGGCTGTTAGCAGAGCCTGGTGAGGGGGTTACATTTGTTCAACGATTCACTGAATGCTGTGTGACTGCTGTTTTAGGATTGATTAAGTGGTTTGTGTGTCTAAGCCTGTGTTTAAACTAGTGTCAGGGAAAGTAACTAAGATACTTTATTACGGACGCCGCAGGGATTATGGTTTGGTCCCATTTAATTTCCTAATGGGTCAGGGTATCCACAAATAATGCTTGTGTTTTGAGCAGGGTAGAATCTGAGTTCCTGATGAACACTTATTCTGAATGCTAAGTTCTATAGAAGTTTTGGGGAAAGTTACCCTAATTCTGTTAGTTCCTGAAAGTTACCCTGTTTGACCAATTGGCTGGTAAGGATGTCATGTTAGTCCAGACAAGCAGTGACTTGACTGAAGTTATGCTGCTTGATAGGCTGGGAGATCCTGGAGAGGTGGGGTCATGGGGAATCCATATTTTTAGAGAGGTGGGGCATTTAGCTGAGGGTGAAGACTTTAAAGACAAGTTGTTCTCATTTCTGCAAAGCGAGGGAAAAGAGTTGTCTGATGTGAAAGGTCTAATGAGTCCAGATTTAAATTCTGAGCCAAAGTTATCGTAGGCTGGGAGTGCTCTCTGTGGTCAAGCCCACACCCGATGGAGAAGAGGAATATGGGGCTTGGGCTGACCAGACATCTCAGATACTGGATGAATGGCCGTGCTCAGATAATATGATTAAAAACAGAGACTGAGAGAGAGCTTAAAGGGTCCGACGGCTGATGTAGTGGGGTTCCTCAAGGCAGAGAACCCATTAGTCACGTCAGCTAATTACTGTCAAGCTCTGGAAGATGCCTTTGGCACTGCTGAAACCGCAGCCGATCTGATGATGAAGAATTAGTCACACATTCCAGGAGGAAGGAGAGAAGCTGTCTGCCTACCTTTTCAGGTTGGAGAAACCGCTGCATCACTTGTGTCACAAAAGGGGCATTCAACCGTCTGAGGGAAATTGCCTGAGGGTGGAACAAGTTGTGAAGGGCGTGCTGTCACACGATGTGATTACTCCGTCCTCCATCTTTTACCGAGTTACTCAGAGAAGTTAGAGAGGTGGAAAACGTGAAGAAGGAGCAGAACATTTCCAAAAGTCAAGTACCTGTAGTGTCTTCAGTGATAGCCGTTGCTGCTAAAGTGATCTCTGATACCACGGAGATAGAGCTTTAGAGGAAGGAGGTGGAAAACCTTCAAGCTGAGCTGATTCAATGGATCTCGGCTAATTTTTCAGCTTAACATGATATGTCCATTTAGAAACCCAACCCACCTGTATGACTTACGATGCTGAAAAGGGTCACGTGACTAGAGAGGCGCCTGCTATTTTCTGTAACAACTGTGGAGAAGACGGACATTTCAAGCAAGACTGTGAGGGGCAGGAAAATCTTTGACGAGCAAGTCAGTGGTTAATCAAACAGAGAAGAAAAGAGGAAAAACTCCGGAGGGACCCAGTAAAGGAACAGATTGGTGTCTCAGAGATGATACATTCAAATCAGTGTGTCAAGGGAAATGCAAAAGCACAGAACTCTATTCCTGAAGGTTTAGTGGGACCAGGCTCTGATGTAAACATACGTATTGAAGGTTTTGATGCTACAGCCATACTTGACACAGGCTCTCAAGTTACTTTACTCTACAGATCCTTTTCCAACTGGTATTTGACGCACTTACCACTGACGCCACTCAGTGCCCTTGAGATTTGGGGCTTGGTACTGATGAATACCCATACGATGGTTACTTGTCGTTGAAGCAGATGTTGAATTAACTGAGACTATTGCTACACCAGTGTTGGTCTGCCTGGATCCAGTTTCCATTCTTGTGAGAACAAATACTTCCGTTGTGAGAAGGCTCTTGGGAGCATGCAACGAGAGGAATGGGGAGAACTGTTTGAAAACCTTGTCTATTCACCCTGTGTTCAGAACTGCTTTTGAGAAGGTGCAAATTCTTCCTGAGCAGAAACGAGGAACTGTGTGGTACACTCAGTCTAAACCTGTTCTGTTATGTCCTGGAGGGACGGGAACCCCAAATTTGCCGCAATGCCCAACGCCCCGGCCAGCCAGGGGGATGCTTCTGATGATTAGGAAGAAGAGTCACGCTTACCTACAGGAGTGCTGGTGAAACCTGAACTGCAGAAACCTTTGTCTGTCTACGCAACCAGAATGACAGTGATTATCAGGAACACATAGAGACATAGAAAACCTACAGCACAATACAGGCCCTTCAGCCCACAATGCTGTGCTGAACATGTCCTTACTTTAGAAATTACCTAGGGTTACCTATAGCCCTCTATTTTTCTAAGCTCCATGTATCTATCCAGGAGTCTCTTAAAAGACCCGATTGTATCTGCCTCCACCACCATCACCAGCAGCCCATTCCACGCACTCACCACTCTCTGCGTAAAAAACTTACCCCTGACATCCCCTCTGTACCTACTTCCAAGCACCTTAAAACTGTGCCCTCTCGTGATAGCCATTTCAGCCCTGGGAAAAAGCCTCTGACTATCCACATGATCAATGCCTCTCATCATCTTATACACCTCTATCAGGTCACCTCTCATCCTCCGTCGCTCCAAGGAGAAAAGGCTGAGTTCACTCAACTTATCCTCATAAGGCATGCTCCCCAATCCAGACAACATCCTTGTAAATCTCCTCTGCACCCTTTCTATGGCTTCCACATCCTTCCTGTAGTGAGGTACAGTAACCAGAACTGAGCACAGTACTCCAAGTGGGGTCTGACCAAGTTTCTATATAGCTGTAACATTACCTCTTGGCTCTTGAACTCAATCCCATGGTTGATGAAGGCCAGTACACCGTATGCCTTCTTAAGCATAGAGTCAACCTACGCAGCTGCTTTGAATGTCCTATGGACTCAGATCCCAAGATCCTTCTGATGCTCCACACTGACAGATAAATCAAATTTATTTGATTTCAGCTGGGGCATGACTTAAAACACTGCAATTTGCCTCAGTGCTAGGGAGGAGGGAAAGACCATCAGCCAGGCATCTCTAATGACTCTGATGACCTTCTGGAAGATACTTGTGTAGATTTTGATTCATTTCACTGAATTCTGGACAGTAATGTCAAATTGTTTGCAGTGACTAACCATATGGACTCCTACATATTTGAACGGGGCACGACTGCGCAAGTGCATGGAGGTCGGCCAGTGAGAACAGTGGGAAGAGTTTAAACAGAAGACAGCTTTACAGAGCAGGCATCAGAGGAGCAGGTGTGGGGGTAGAGGGAGACAGAGTAGGAGGGCTTTGGCTCAACGGGGCTTCGGCGATAACGGGTCGAGGCGAGGTAGGTTGCCTGTGTAGAGTACAGACTGGAAGTATGTGTGTGAGGCCGGTTTTCTGTGCTCGGTGGCAGATGTGGAAGGTCCTGGAGTCTCCCAGCCTCCCGGACAACCACATCTGCACCAGGTGCGTCCAGCTGCAGCTCCTTAGGGACTGGGTTAGGGAACTGGAGATGCAGCTCAATGACCTTCATCTGGTCAGAGAGAACGAGGAGGTGATAGAGAGGAGCTACAGGCAGGTAGTCACACCGGGGCCTCGGGAGACAGATAAGTGGGTAACAGTCAGGAGAGGGAAGGCCAAGAGTCAGAAACTAGAGAGTACCCCTATGGCTGTCCCCCTAAACAATAAGTACTCCTGTTTGAGTACTGCTGGGGGGGAGGACGGCCTACCTGGGGGAAGCAACAGTGGTCGTGCCTCTGGCTCAGAGTCTGGCCCTGTGGCTCAGAAGGATAGGGAAAGGAAGAGGATGGCAGCAGAGGTAGGGGACTCTATAGTTAGGGGTCAGACAGGCGATTCTGTAGGTGCAAAAAGGAAACATGGATAGTAGTTTTCCTCCCAGGTGCCAGGGTCCGGGATGTTTTTGATCTTGTCCACAATATTTTGAAGTGGGAAGGAGAACAGCCAGAGGTAGTGGTACATATTGGTACCAATGACATAGGTAGGAAAAGGGAGGAGGTCCTGAAAACAGACTACAGGGAGTTAGGAAGGAAGTTGAGAAGCAATCTCGGGATTACTGCCTATGCCACACGACAATGAGTATAGCAATAGATAGAGGTGGAGGATAAATGTGTGGCTGAGGGATTGGAGTAGGGGGCAGGGATTCAGATTTCTGGATCATTGGGACCTCTTTTGGGGCAGGTGTGACCTGCACAAAAAGGATAGGTTGCATTTGAATCTGAGGGGGACCAATATCTTGGCGGAGAAGTTTGGAAAGGTTATTGGGGAGAGTTTAAACTAGAATTGCTGGGGGGTGGGAACCGAACTGAAGTGACGGAGGAAAGGGAGGTTGGCTCACAAATAGAGAAAGCTTGGAGACAGTGCGAAAGGGAGGATGAGAAGGTGATAGAGAAGGGACGCACTCAGACCGATGGTTTGAGATGTGTCTATTTTAATGCAAGAAGCATCATGAATAAAGTGGATGAGCTTAGACCGTGGATCAGTACTTGGAGCTATGATGTTGTGGCCATTACAGAGACTTGGATGGTTCAGGGGCAGGAATGGCTACTTAAAGTGCCAGGCTTCAGATGTTTCAGAAAGGACAGGGAGGGAGGCAAAAGAGGTGGGGTGTGGCACCGTTGGTTAGAGATAGTGTTATGGCTGCAGAAAAGGAGGAAGTCATGGAGGGGTTGTCTACGGAGTCTCTGTGGGTGGAAATTAGGAATAGGAAGGGGTCAGTAACTCCACTGGGTGTTTTTAATAGACCACCCAATAGCAACAGGGACATCGAGGAGCAGATAGGGAGACAGATTCTGCAAAGGAGTAACAATAACAAGGTTGTTGTGGTGGGAAATTTTAATTTCCAAGGTATTGATTGGCATCTCCCTAGAGCAAGGGGTTTAGATGTGGTGGAGTTTGTTAGGTGTGTTCAGGAAGGTTTCTCGACACAATATATAGATAAGCCGACATGAGGAGAGGCTGTACTTGTCTGGTATTGGGAAATGAACCTGGTCAGGTGTCAGGTCTCTCAATGGGAGAGATTTTGGAGATAGTGATCACAATTCTATCTCCTTTACCACAGCATTGGAGAGGGATAGGAACAGACAAGTTAGGGAAATGTTTAATTGGAGTAAGGGGAAATATGAGGCTATCAGGCAGGAACTTGGAAGCATAAATTGGGAACAGATGTTCTCAGGGAAATGTACGGAAGAAATATGGCAAATGTTCAGGAGATATTTGCACAGGGTTCTGTGTAGATACGTTCCAATGAGACAGGGAAAGGATGGTAGGGTACAGAAACCGTGGTGTACAAAGGCTGTTGTAAATCTAGTCAAGAAGAAAAGAAGAGCTTACGAAAGGTTCAAAAAACTAAGTAATGATAGAGATCTGGAAGATTATAAGGCTAGCAGGAAGCAGCTTAAGAATGAAATTAGGAGAGCCAGAAAGAGCCATGAGAAGGCCTTAGCGGACAGGATTAAGGAAAACCCCAAGGCATTCTGCAAGTATGTGAAGAGCAAGAGGATAAGACGTAAGAAAGTAGAATCAATCAAGTGTGACCGTGGAAAAGTGTGTATGGAATGGGAGGTACTTAGTGAATACTTTGCTTCAGTGTTCACTATGGGAAAGGATCCTGGTGATTGTAGGGATGACTTGCAGCGACTGAAAAGCTTGATCATGTAAATATTAAGGAAGAGGATGTGCTGGAGGTTTTGGAAAACATCAACTTGACCACAGTACATGTGCTTGCAACACTGTGTGTCTGACAGAGTGATCAGCAGCACTGGGGCTCCACAGGGGACTGTCTTGTCTCCCTTTCTCTTCACCATTTACACCTTGGACTTCAACTACTGCACAGAGTCTTGTCATCTTCAGAAGTTTTCTGATGACTCTGCCATAGTTGGATGCATCAGCAAGGGAGATGAGGCTGAGTACAGGGCTACAGTAGGAAACTTTGTCACATGGTGTGAGCAGAATTATCTGCAGCTTAATGTGAAAAAGACTAAGGAGCTGGTGGTAGACCTGAGGAGAGCTAAGGTACCGGTGACCCCTGTTTCCATCCAGGGGGTCAGTGTGGACATGGTGGAGGATTACAAATACCTGGGGCTATGAATTGACAATAAACTGGACTGGTCAAAGAACACTGAGGCTATCTACAAGAAGGGTCAGAGCCGTCTCTATTTCCTGAGGAGGCTGAGGTCCTTTAACATCTGCTGGACGATGCTGAGGACGTTCTACGAGTCTGTGGTGGCCAGTGCGGTCATGTTTGCTGTTGTGTGCTGGGGCAGCAGACACCAACAGAATCAATAAGCTCATTTGTAAGGCCAGTGATGTTGTGGGGATGGAACTGGACTCTCTGATGGTGGTGTCTGAAAAGAGGATGCTGTCCAAGTTGCATGCCATCTTGGACAATGTCTCCCATCCACTAGATAATGTACTGGTTGGGCACAGGAGTACATTCAGCCAGAGACTCATTCCACTGAGATGCAACACAGAGCGTCATAGGAAGTCATTCCTGCCTGTGGCCATCAAACTTTACAACTCCTCCCTTGGAGGGTCAGACACCCTGAGCCAATAGGCTGGTCCTGGACTTATTTCCTGGCATAATTTACATATTATTATTTAACTATTTATGGTTTTATTACTATTTAATTATTTATGGTGCAACTGTAACGAAAACCAATTTCCCCCGGAATCAATAAAATATGACTATTACTATGACTATGACTATGACTAAGTCACCGGCAGTTGTGTCATCAGCAAATTTATAGATGGTGTTTGAACTGTGCCTACCTACACAGTTGTGGGTGTAGAGCGTCCATGCATCCTTGAGGTGTGCCAGTGTTGATCGATAGTGAGGAGAAGTTATTTCCAATCTACACAGACTGGGGTCTCCCAGCGAGAAAGTCAAGAATCCAAAGGCAGAGGAAGTATGGAGGGGCTGGGTTTTGAAGCTTATTGATTAGTATTGAGGGGATGATATTGAACACTGATCTGTAATCAATAAACAGCAGTCTGACATAGGTATTGTTACTGTCCAGGTGGTAGAAGGCCAAGTGCACAACTGTGTAGGTAGGCACAGTTCAAACACCATCTATAAATTTGCTGATGACACAACTACTGTCGACAGAATTTCGGATGATGACAAGAGCACGTACAGGAGTGAGATAGATCAGCTAGAAAGTGCAACAGCAGCTAGATTTCATTAGGAGTCTGAGGGGATTTGATATGTCCTAAAGACCCTAGCAAGTTTCTATAGATGTACTCCAAATACCTACCATCAGAATCTGATTGTACCGACTGTAGCAAATTTCTACAGATGTGGAGAACATTCTGACTAGTGACACCATTATCTGGTATGGAGGCACCAATGTACAGGATTGGAAAGAGCTGCTGAACGTTGTAAACTCAGTCAGCTCCATCATAGACACTATTCTCCCCAGCATCAAGGACATCTTCAAAAGCAATGCCTTAAGAAGACGACATACATCATGAAGGAGCCCCGTCACCCAGGATGTGCCCTCTTCTCATTACTATCATCAGGGAGAGGAACAGAGGCCTGAAGACACACACTCATCTTTAGGAGCAGCTTTTTCCTCTCCGCCATCAAATTTCTGAACCCATGAACACTCCCTTACTCTCTTTTTACACTATTTATTTACTGTTTAATATATTACTTCTGTAATTTACAGTTTTTATTATGTATTGCGATGTTCTGCTGCCACAAAACAAATTTCATGACATATGCCAGTGACAATAAAACTGATTCTGATTTATAGTATATTTTATGTATTGCTCTGCATTGCTACCACAAAACAATGAATTTCATATTATAAGTCAGTGATAATAAACCTGAATCTGACTCCGATTCAATACCTTTACCTTCCTAGGGATTACAATGAAAATAACATCAATCATAAAAATTCTGTGTCTCCAAGAGTGAGGCTAGGTAATCTGCTGCAAGTTACTTGTCTGCCAAGATAAGACCATCAGGTCTGTTTCACCACTTCATCATGGCTGATCCCGGATCCCACTCAACCCCATACACCTGCCTTCTCACCATATCCCTTGATACCCTGACCAATCAGGAAACTATCAACTTCTGCTTTGAATATACCCACGGACTTGGCCTCCACCGCAGTTTGGGTTGGCAGAGCATTCCACAGATTCACCACTCTTTGACTAAAAAAATCCCTCCTTACCTCTATTCTGGAAGGTCACCCCTCAATTTTGAGGCTGTGCCCTCTATTCTGGATACCCCCACCAGAGGAAACATCCTCTCCACACCCACCTTACCTAGTCCTTTCAACATTCGGTAAGTTTCAATGAGATCCCCACACATTCCTCTAAATTCCAGCGAGTACAGGCCAAAGCTGCCAAATGCTCCTCATATGTTAACCCCTTCATTCCTGGAATTATCCTCGTGAACCTCCTCTGGACTCTCTCCAATGACAACACATCCTTTCTGAGATAAGGGGCCCAAAATTGATGATAATACTCCAAGTGTGGTAGTGTCTTATAAAGCCTCAGCATTATCTTCTTGCAGAGCCTTTCTGCGACTGACAAGGTACAAATCGGAGGGTGATGGAAAGCTCTCCATTTGCCTTGAAGAGTACATAAACACTCAATATCACTGAGGACTAAGCAGCTGCTTAACCATCATCCTGTTGAATACAACAGCTGAATTGTGTATCATTTATAAAATGCATTGTAGTTACTTGCCTGGGTTACCTGGACAACCTGTTGTACCTGATGCTTCTACAACCCAGAGGTAATGGGCAGCAGGAACATGGGAACATCACCTTGTGCAGGTTCCCTCAAAGTTACAAACAGATTGCAGTTCTATTGACAGGTCTGGACTAACTGGTAGGAAACTGGAGGACCCAGAGGAAACACTCGTATTCCACAGGGAGGACATACAAGCTCTTCCAGGACATGCTGGGATTGAATTCCAAACTCTGATGTCCTGAGCTGTAATAGCGTCATGCTAACCGCTACACTATCATGGTGTCCCACAATTCCATATTTTCAAGCCTACATATTTGAAATCATGGTCACCAAAGGTGGGATTAAGGAATTGGAACATTACAGAATAAAATAACTGGGGAAGTGAAGTTTTTAGGGTGCAGATTGTCACTGGGAAAAGGGTGAGACACCTCTTGCAGGAAGACAGAAGAGGGCAGCTGCTCAAAACTGAAGCAACTGCTTCAGTTGCTCAGGTAGCATCTGTATTAAGCACACACACATGTTCAGTGGGGTGAGCACAAGCAGAAACAAGAGATAATTCTGTTTGTGAATCTTGCTTAGGAGATAGAAATGGGCACTATTGGGTTAGAAACTGTGGAGGAGAGATCTGTGATGATATGGGAGATGGAGGCCTGATAATCGGTGGTGATATTGTTGAGGAGGTAAATTCAGTGAGGCTAGAGCAGACAGAAATAATGGGACCGGCAGGGTAGTCCAGTTCTCACCCTTTTGTCCCATCTACTCTTTCAGTCCAGATGAAGAGCCTCAATGCAAGATGTAGACAGTCTGCTTCCCTCTACAGATGCTGCCTGATTTGTTGTACTCCTACATGAGTTTGAGCACTGAGTTAGTTGCTCATTTCATTACGTTCTGGCTTCAACCTCCAATATGTACTTACTGATCTCAAATGGGATAACACAACCAAGGAGGCAATGATTTCAGTTCCTGAAAGTAACTAAATAATTCTTGGTAGAATTTGTGAACATGAGGGTTCATGTTACAATAGGAAACAATAGAGTCTTTTAAGAGATAGGTACATGGAGCTTAGCAAAATTGAGGGCTATGCGGTCGGGAAATTCTAGGCAGCTTCTAGAGTAGGTTACATGGTCAGCACAACATTGTGGGCCAAAGGGCCTGTAATGTGCTGTAGATTTTCTATGTTTCTATGAATAGGAGCAGAGATTGATTTGGCTCTGTTAATTTTTCATTTTCTCAACCTGCTAATGTTTTTTTTTTGTCTTTGTTCTCAGGTCCCATTTTGTGTGTGTTTTTTGCTTATTACTTTTCATTTATCATGAATACTGACACACAAGGAATGTTGACATACACTTGACTTAGCTACAGAAAACCTGTGAAATCACCACTTTCAGTAATCAGGCTAACTTAATTGGTGAGATGAAGAAACCACTGTGTCTGCCTCACTTTTTTATGTTTAATTGGAAAGAGTGAAACGATGGTGTTGCAAATTAGGGAGAGATACAGATGCAACATGTGAAGGGACTTTTAAGTGTCAGATGTGTATGTTTCACTGGGATCATCAAAACAATCTGCTCTAGCCATATGAGCCCTCTGGAAGGCTCATTAAATTGGTAAATAGCTTCATATTAACTAGTAATAATTAGATGCTCATTATACTCTTGTAGCTACAATTACTTACGGATCTGAATCTCTTGCAGAACCACAGGCATCCCTCTTGTAAGCTTTGGTATTACCATCCACCAGCAGAGTAGAATTAAAACAAAAACCTCAAATCTTTGAAAAGCAGTAAATTGTAAATTGAGATGCTTCCTATTAGATGCAACTGTTGTAGTTAAAATTAACTGTTTTAAAGATCAAATTCAATTTCTTAAAAGATCTCACAAACCAGCTAAATTTCTATAAAAATCATCAGGACTTCTTATTGCACTCATGAGGAAAGGTATTAACTGGATAGTTAATGCTTACTCAGCTTCATAACATTGCTACCTGGAACCTAAGAGAAATGGTTAGTCAGCAATATTCCTTTTTTAGATTGGAAACAGTGTACTAATGGAGGATTATTGATGATTATGTCCCAATGATTACATCTTTGACTACAAGTACCTTGGGTCAAGAATGATGAGTTCGGAGAAGGACATAAAGATACGGAAGGCGCTGGCGTGGAGGGCTATGAACGACATGAAGGAAATCTGGAAGTTGAACCTGACCAGAGGGCTTAAAAAGAGGGTTTTCATAGCAGTCATAGAGTTCATTCTCATGTACAGATGCGAGACACGGACACTCACCAAGACGATGCAAGAGTCTCTAGATGGTTGCTATACACGAATGCTCTGGATGGCCCTTGATGTGAATTGGCAACAGCACATGACGAACGTTGAGCTCTATGACAACCTACTGATGCTCTCCACTAAAATCAAGGCGAGAAGACTGCAACTAGCAGGGCACTGTCTACGCCACCCTGAGCTACCTGCCAGCCTAGTCATCATATGGGAGCCCAAGCACGGGAGGATGAACCCTGGGCGCCCTCCCAAGTCTATGGTCAACACGCTGCTAGAAGACAGCGGCGCGGCTAATGTAGATGAACTGAACACACTGATGAGAGAGAGAGAGAAGTGGAGAGTCCGTCATCGTGCCCAATGCCGGCCCCCTAGGCCTGAGTTGACGTCGTAGTAGTAGTACATCTCAATGCATGACCATACACTTCCTGACATGGTATTCCATCTGACAGAACTATTTCAAATGTCATTAGAAATGGGGATGGTGCCGGAGGATTGGCGTATTGCTCATGTTGTTCCATTGTTTAAAAAGGGTTCTAGGAGTAAACCTAGCAATTATCGGCCTGTGAGTTTGACGTCAGTGGTGGGTAAATTGATGGAAAGTATTCTTAGAGACGGTATATATAATTATCTGGATAGACAGGGTCTGATTAGGAACAGTCAACATGGATTTGTGCGTGGAAGGTCATGTTTGACAAATCTTATTGAATTTTTTGAAGAGGTTACTAGGAAAGTTGACGAGGGTAAAGCGGTGGATGTTGTCTATGTGGACTTCAGTAAGGCCTTTGACAAGGTTCCACACGGAAGGTTAGTTAGGACGGTTCAATTGTTAGGTATTAATATTGAAGTAGTAAAATGGATTCAGCAGTGGCTGGATGGGAGTCGCCAGAGAGTAGTGGTGGATAATTGTTTGTCAGATTCGAGGCCAGTGACTAGTGGTGTGCCTCAAGGATCTGTACTGGGTCCAACGTTGTTTGTCATATACATTAATGATCTGGATGACGGGGTGGTAAATTGGATTAGTAAGTATGCAGATGATACTAAGATAGGTGGAGTTGTGGATAATGAAGTAGGTTTTCAAAGCTTGCAGAGAGATTTAGGCCAGTTAGAAGAGTGGGCCAAAAGATGGCAAATGGAGTTTAATGCTGATAAATGTGAGGTGCTACATTTTGGTAGGACTAATCAAAATAGGACATACATGGTAAATGGTAGGGCATTGAAGAATGCAGTAGAACAGAGGGATCTAGGAATAATGGTGCATAGTTCCCTGAAGGTGGAATCTCATGTGGATAGGGTGGTGAAGAAAGCTTTTGATATGCTGGCCTTTATAAATCAGAGCATTGAGTGTAGGAGTTGGGATGTAATGTTAAAATTATACAAGGCATTGGTAAGGCCAAATTTGGAGTATTGTGTACAGTTCTGGTCACTGAATTATAAGAAAGATGTCAACAAAATAGAGAGAGTACAAAGAAGATTTACTAGAATGTTACCTGGATTTCAGCACCTAAGTTACAGAGAAAGGTTGAACAAGTCGGGTCTTTATTCTTTGGAGTGTAGAAGGTTGAGGGGGGACTTGATAGAGGTATTTAAAATTATGAGGGGGATAGATAGAGTTGACGTGGATAGGCTTTGCCCATTGAGAGTGGGGGAGATTCAAACAAGAGGACATGAGTTGAGAGTTAGGGGGCAAAAGTTTAGGGGTAACATGAGGGGGAACTTCTTTACTCAGAGAGTGGTAGCTGTGTGGAACGAGCTTCCAGTAGAAGTGGTGGAGGCAGGTTCGATATTGTCATTTAAAGTAAAATTGGATAGCTATATGGACAGGAAAGGAACGGAGGGTTATGGGCTGAGTGCAGGTCAGAGGGACTAGGTGAGAGTAAGAGTTCAGCGCAGACTAGAAGGGCCGAGATGGCCTGTTTCCGTGCTGTAATTGTTATATGGTTATATGGTTATATTTCTTTACCCTTTCTTCTAATCAGTTTAAGTCCTTCTGCAGCCTCCCTGCTTCCTCAACAATACTTGCCCCTCCACCCATCTTCATATAATCCGCAAATCCAAGTCCAAAGCAAATCATTGGGCAGGGTGTTTCAGCCCTGAGTGACTCACTGGGGCCAGGCCCGGGTCCTCATGCAAGGTATAATCCACTGTTTGGACAATCCAAATGCCAGCCCACATAGACTGGACAGGCAGGGTGTTGAGAGTTTGGTGAAGGTGGATTGCCCTAAGTGCCAAGCCAATTTGAGAGGTTGAGAACAACAGGAATTCTGCAGATGCTGGAAATTCAAGCAACACACATCAAAGTTGCTGGTGAACGCAGCAGGCCAGGCAGCATCTCTAGGAAGAGGTGCAGTTGACGTTTCAGGCCGAGACCCTTCATCAGTCCTGATGAAGGGTCTCGGCCTGAAACGTCGACTGCACCTCTTCCTACAGATGCTGCCTGGCCTGCTGCGTTCACCAGCAACTTTGATGTGTGTTGAGAGGTTGAGAACACTTCTCCAGCAGTGAAATCTAGGCGTGGAGCAATTTGCCAGCGGGGGGCCCGGGTCATAGGTGTGAGGTTTGGACAATTTAAAAACCAATTCAGATAGTCTGGGGGCTCCTCTCTCTGTAATGCTGAGGCTGTGCTTTGCGTCTGCCAACTTTCCGGCAATTTGCCCGGCTAATATGATGAACTGAATACCGAGCCTTTGGGCCTACTCTGGGGATTTGGATATAATGACCCACTTTGGTTCAGAATGCTGTTGTTGTTGCTCGCTTTGATAGTTTGCATGATTTGTTTTATGTGCTTTGTTTCTCTTTCTCTGTGGGCACTGATCATGTGGAGCACCACTAGTCACTGGCATCCATTCAGAAAAGGCTCCCTTTATTCCCACTTCTTGCATCCTGCCAATCAGCCAATGCTCTATCCATGCTAGTATCTTTTCTGTAATACCATGGACTCTTATATTGTTAAGCAGCCACATGTGCAACACCTTGTCAAAAGGCTTTTTGAAAATCCAAGTACACAACACCCACCAATTCTCCTTTGTCTATACTGCTTGTTATTTCCTCAAAGAATTCCAACAGATTTGTCAGGCAAGATTTTCTCCTGAGGAAACATTGCTGCTTATGGCTTATTTTATCATGTTGTTCAAGAACCTCGAAACCACATCCTTAACAATCAACTCCAATATCTCTCCAACTAACTGGCCAGAGGTCAGACTAACTGACCTATAATTTCCTTTCTTCTGCCCCTCTCCATTGTGACATTTGCAATTTTCCATTTCTCCGGCTCATTACTAATGCCTCCACAATCTCTTCAGTTACTTCTTTCAGAACCCTGGGAGCAGTCCATCTGGTCCAGGTGATTTATCCATCTTCAGAGCTTTCAGTTTCCCAAGAACCTTCTCCCGAGTAATAGCAACTATTCTCACTTCTGCCCCCTGACACTCTTGAACTTCTGGAATACTGCTTGTGTCTTTCACAGTGAAGGCTGACATGAAATACTTATTCAGTTCATCCTCTCTACATCTTCAGCATCATTTTCCACTGGTTCAATACCTACTCTCACCTCTCTTTTACTTTTTATATCTAAAAAAATTGGTATCTTTGATATTATTGGCTAGCTTACCTTCAAATTTCATCTTTTCCCTCTTTGTGGCTTTTTTAGTTGCCTTCTGTTGGTTTTTAAAAGCCTCTAAATTCCCACTAATTTTTGTTTGATTATATACCCTCTCTATTGCTTATATGTTGGCTTTAACTTTCCTTGTCAGCCGCAGTTGTGTCACCCCACTTTTAGAATAATTCTTCTTCTTTGGGATGTGTCTATCCTGCACCTTCAGAACTGCTCCCAGAAACTCCAGTCATTGCTGTCATCCCTGCTGGTGTCCCCTTCCACTCAATTTTGGCCAGCTCCTCTCTCATGCCTCTGTAATTCCCTTTACTCCACTGTAATACTGATACATCTGACTTTACCTTCTCCTTCACAAGTTCGAGGGTGAATCCTATCATATTATGATCACTGCCTCCTAAGGCTTCCTTTATCTTAAGCACCCTAATCAAATCCAGTTCATTACCTAACACCCAATCCAGAATAGTTGATTCCTTAGTGGGCTCAACCAGAAACTGCTGTAAAAAGCCAATGTGTAGCCATTCTACAAACCTTCTCCCTTGGGATCCAGCACCAACCTGATTTTCCCAAACTACCTGCATATAATACATGTTTTTGACATATTTTTTCTATCTCCCATTGTAATTTGTAGCCCTCATCCTGGCTACTGTTCGGAGGCCTCGATATAGCTCCCATCAGAGTCTTTTAACCTTGCAATTTCTTGACTTTACCTATAAGGTAGTATCACTGAATCGTGGCTGAAAGAAGGCCATCGTTGGGAGTTTAACATCAAAGGAGATACCTTGTATCATAAGGACAGGCAGGAAGGCACAGGCAGTGGTGTGGCTCTGTTGGTAAGAGATGGAATTACATCTTTAGAAAGAGGTGACACAGGGTCAGAGAATGTTGAATCTTTGTGGGTGGTTAGGAAACTGCAAGGGTAAAAACAACATTATGGAATCATATAAAGGCCCCCAAATAGTCACCAAGATGTGGGGTTGAGATTGCAAAGGGAGCTGGAAAAGGCATGTAACACAATAATGTCACAGTTGTAATGGGGGACTTTAATGTGCAAGGGGATTGGGAAAATCAGGTTGGTGTCGGATCACAAGAGAGGGAATTTGTTGAGTGCCTATGAGATGGCTTTTTAGAGCAGCTTGTGCTCGAGCCTACTCGGGGAAAGGCTATCTTAGATATGGGTGTTGTTAGGGAGCTTATTAGGGAGCTTAATATAAAGAAACCCTTAGGAGAGAGTGATCATAATATGATTGAATTCATACTGCAATTAGAGAGCGAGAAGCAGAAGTCAGATGTATCTGTACCACAATGGAATAAAGAGAATTACTTAGAGAGAGGAGCTTGCCCAGATGGATTGGTGAAGGATACCGACAGGGATGACGGCAGAATAGAGATGGTTGAAGTTTCTGGGAATAGTTCACAAGGCGCACGATAGGTATGTTCCAGAAAGGAAGAAGTTCTCAAATGGCAGGGGTAGGCAACCGTGGCTGATAAAGGAAGGTACGGACTGTATAAAAGCCAAGGAAAGGGCATGTAAGGTAGCAAAAGTGAGTAGAAAGTTGGATGACTGGGGAGCTTTTAAAATCCAACAAAAGGCATCTGAAAAAGCTATGAGAAGGGAAAAGATAAAATATGAGGGCAGACTAGCCAATAATATAAAGCAATACACTAAAAGATTTTTCAGTTATATAAAGAGTAAAAGAGAGGTGAGAGTTGATATTGGACCACTGGAAAATGATGCTGGTGAGGTTGTAATGGGGGACAAAGAAATGGCAGATGTACTTAATAGGTACTTTGCATCAGTCGTCACTGTGGAAGACACTAGCAGTGTGCCAGAGGTCTGTGAGTGTCAGGGAGCAGGAGTGAGTGCCATTGCTATTACAAAGGAAAAAGTGCTAGGCAAACTCAAAGGTCTTGAGGTGGGTAATTCACCTGGACCAGATGGACTACATTCCAGAGTCCTGAAACAGGTTGCTGAAGAGGGAACTGAAGCATTGGTCGTGATCTTTCAAGAATCACTTGATTCTGGCATGGTCCTGGAGGACTGGAAGATTGCAAATGTCACTCCATTCTTTAAGAAGGGAGGAAGGCAAAAGAAAAGAAATTATAGGCCAGTTAGCCTCACCTCAGTGATTGGGAAAGTGTTGGAGTCTATTATTAAGGATGAGGTTTTGAGGTACTTGGAGACTAATGATGAAGTAAATCAAAGTCAACATGGTTTCTGTAAAGGGAAATCATACCTGACAAATCTGTTAGAGTTCTTCGAGGAAGTAACAAGCAGGGTGGACAAAGGAGAGGAAGTGAGGGGAACCAATATTCTCATGGGGAGGTTTGATTGAGCAGTTGGGGAGGGTTTAAACTAATTTGGCAGAGGGGTGGGAACTGGAGTGAAGGGACTCAGGATAGGATGGATTGTTAAAAAGCAAAGATAGTGTGCAATCAGACTGTGAGGAAGAGCAGGCAGATAATAGGACATAATTGCAGTCAGCAGGGTGAGCACCAGTGCATTAGAGATGCAGAATCAAAAAGGGTAGCAAAGACAGGGCTCAAACTGTTATACCTCAATGCACGGAGTATAAGAAATAAGGTGGATGATCTTGTTGCAATATTACAGATTGCCAGGTATGATGTTGTGGCCATCACTGAACCGTGGCTGAAGGATGGTTGGAGTTGGGAGCTGAATGTCCAAGGTTACACGTTATATCGGAGGGATAGGAAGGTAGGCAGAGGGGGTGGTGTGGCTCTCCTGGTATAAATGGTATCAAATCAGTAGAAAGATGTGACATAGAACTGGAAGATGCTGAATCCTTGTGGTTTGAGTTAAGAAACTGCAAGAGTAAAAGGACCCTGATGGCAATTATATACAGGCCTCCCAACAGTGACTGGGATGTGAACCACAGATTACAACAGGAAATAGAAAAGGCGTGTCAAAAGGGCAATGTTATGATAGTCATGGGAGATTTTAACATGCAGATCAATTGGGAAAATCAGGTTGGGAATAGATCTCAAGAGAGTGAGTTTGTAGAATGCCTAAGAGATAGCTTTCTAGAGCAGTTTGTCGTTGAGCCTACTAGGGGATCAGCTATACTGGATTGGATGTTATGTAATGAACCGGAGGTGATTAGGGAGCTTAAAGTAAAAGAACCCTTAGGAGGCAGTGATCACAATATGATTGAGTTCAACTTGAAACTTGATAGGGAGAAAGTAAAGTCTGATGTAGCAGTATTTCAGTGGAGTAAAGGAAATTACAGTGGTATGAGGGAGGAGTTGGCCAAAGTAAATTGGAAGAAGATGCTGGCAGGGATGACAGCAGAGCAGCAATGGTGTGAGTTTCTGGGCAAAAATGAGGAAGGTGCAGGAGAGATGTATTCTAAAAATGAAGAAATACTCAAATGGCAAAATAGTCAAGTGGCTGACAAAGGAAGTCAAAGCTAATGTAAAAGCAAAAGAAAAGGCATACAACAAAGCAAAAATTAGTGGGAAGACAGAGGATGGGGAAGCTTTTAAAAACTTGCAGTGAGCAACTAAAAAAAACATTAGGAGGGAAAAGATGAAATATGAAAGCAAGCTGGCAAATAATATCAAATTGGATAGTAAAAGCTTTCTCAAGTATGTAAAAATAAAAGAGAGATGAGAGTGCATACAGGAAACTCAGCACTAGAAAATGAGGCCGTAGAAATAATAACGGGGACAAGGAGACGGCAGATGAACTAATTGAGTATTTTGCATCAGTCTTCACTGTGGAAGACACTAGCAGTGTGCCAAATGTTGAAGGGTGTGAAGGAAGAGAAATGAGTGCAGTTACTATTACAAGGGAGAAGGTGCTCAAAAAACTGAAAGACCTAAAGGTACACAAGTCACCCAGACCAGATGAACTGCACCCTAGGGTCCTGAAAGAGGTAGTAGTAGAAATTGTTGAGGTATTCGTAATGATCTTTCAAAAATCATTGGACTCTGGTATGGTGCCAGAGAACTGGAAAATTGCAAATGTCACTCGACTCCATCATAGACCAGTTAGCCTGACCTCAGTGGTTGGGAAGATATTAGAGTCAATCGTTAAGAATGAGGGTACGGAGTACTTGGTGACATAGGACAAGATTGGAAAAAGTCTTTAGGGAAAGTCCTGCTTGATGAACCTGGTGGAATTCTTTGAGGAGATTACAAGTGGGATAGATAAAAGGGATGCAGTGGATGTTGTATATTTGCACTTTCAGAAGGCCTTTGACAAGGTGCCACACATGAGGCTGCTTACCAAGTTAAGAGCCCATGGTATTACAGGAAAGTTACTGGCATGGTTAGTGCATTGGCTGATTGGTAGGAGGCAGCAAGTGGGAATAAAAGGATCCTTTTCTAGTTGGTTGCCGGTGACTGGTGCTGTTCTGCAGGGGTCAGTGTTGGGACCGCTTATTTTTATGTTGCATATAAATGATTTAGATGATGGAATAGATGGCTTTGTTGCCAAGTTTGCAGATGATACAAAGATTGGTGGAGGGGCAGGTAGTGTTGAGGAAACAGGTAGGATACAGAAGGACTTAGGCAGATTAGGAGAATGGGCAAGAAAGTGGCAAATGAAATACAATCCATGGTAAATGCATGGTCATGCACTTTGGTAGAAGAAATAAATGTGCAGACTATTTTCTAAACAGTAGAAAATCCAAAAACCTAAGATGCAAAGAGTGTTGGGAGACCTTGTGCAGAACACCTTGAGGGTTAACTTACAGGCTGAGTCAGTGGTGAGGAAAGCAAATGCAAGGGTCTCGGCCTGAAACGTCGACTGCACCTCTTCCTATAGATGCTGCTTGGCCTGCTGCGTTCACCAGCAACTTTGATGTGTGTTGCAATGTTAGCATTCACTTCCAGAGGTCTATTATAAAAGAGCAGGGATGTCATGCTGAGGCACTGGTGAGGCCTCAGTTTAAGTATTGTGAACAGTTTTGGAGTCCTCATCTAAGAAAAGATGTGCTGGCATTGGAGAGGGTCCCACAAGGATGATTCTGCGAATGAAAGCGTTATCATACAAGGAACGTTTGATGGCTCTGGGTCTGTACTTGCTGGAATTCAGAAGGATGAGGGGGGAATCTTATTGTAACCTTTCGAATATTGAAAGGCCTCGACAGAATAGATGTGGAAAGGATGCTTCCCTTGGTGGGGGAGTGTCGGACAAGAGGGTACAGTCTCCATTTAACACAGAGAAGAGGAGAAATTTCTTTAGCCTGATGGTGGTGAATTTGTGGAATTTATTACCACTGGCAGCTGTAGAGGACAGGTCACTGGGTGTATTTAAGGCAGAGCTTGATGGGTTCTTGATTGGAAACTGCATCAAATGTAACGGGGAGAAGGCCAGGGAGTGAGGTTGAGGAGGGAAAAAAGAGGTCAGCTATGATTGAATGGTGGAGCAGACTCGATGGGGCAAATGGTCTAATTCTGCTCCTATGTCTTATGGTCTGAGTAACAAGCAGGGTGGACAGAGGAGGGATGAAGGAGAGGCAGTGGATGTCACTTACTTGGATTTTCAGAAGGCATTTGATAAGGTGCCACACATGAGGCTGCTTAACAAGATAAAATTCTGTGGTGTTACTGGAAAGATCTGGGCATGGATAGCGGAATGGCTGACAGGCAGGAGGCAGTGAGTGGGAATAAAGGGGGGCCTTTTCTGGTTGGTTGCCCGTGACTAGTGGTGTTCCTCAGTGGTCAGTATTGGGACGGCTACTTTTCACATTGTTTATCAATAAGTTGGATACTGAAATTGATGGCTTTGTGGCAAAGTTTGTAGATGACACGAGGAGCGGACGGGTAGATGATGCTAAGGAAGAAATGTGATTGCAGCAGGACTTAGACAAATTGGAAGAATGGGTAAAAAAGTGGCAGATGGAATAGTGTTAGGAAATGTATGACAATCCATTTTGGTAAAAGGAACATTAGTATGGACAATTATCTAACTGGGGAGAATGTTCAAACATCAGAGGTGCAGGGGGACTTAGGAGTCCTTGTGCAAGACTCCCAGAAGGTTAATTTACAGGGCAAGTCTGTGGTAAAGGAGGCAATTGCAATGTTGGCATTTATTCCAAGGGGAATAGAATATAAAAAACAAGAAGCTAATGCTGAGACTTTATAAGACATTAGTCAGGCCACACTTGGAGTATTGTCAACAATTTTGCGCCCCATTATCTCAGAAAGGATGTGTTGTCATTCGAGAGAGTCCAGAGGTGTTTAACGAGGATGATTCTGGGAATGAATGGTTAACATATGAAGAGCATTTGACAGCTTTAGGCCTGTACTCACTGGAATTTAGAAGAATGCAGGGGATCTACTGAAACCTACCGAATGTTGAAAGGGCTAGATAGAGTGGACGTGAAGTATCCAGAACTAGAGGACACAGCCTCAAAATTGAGAAGTGACCTTTTAGAACAGAAGCAAGGAGGAATTTTTTTAGCCAAAGAGTAGTGAATCTGTGGAATTCTCTGCCATAGATTGTGGTGGAGGCCAAGATCGTGGGTATATTTAAGGTGGAAGTTGATAGTTTCCTGATTGGTCAGGGCATCAAAGGATACGGTGAGAAGGAAGGTGTATGGGGTTGAGTGGGATCTTGGATCAGCCATGATGGACTGAATGGCCTAATTCTGCTCCTATGTTTTATGGTCTTGTAGTCTAAGATTTTGCATCTTCTGACCCTTTGTCACCTTTTTCTAGGAATTTGATTTCATTTTTTACCAACCTAGCCAACCCACCACCTGTGCTTATCTGCCTGCCCTTTCGACACCATGTGTATCCTTGGACTTCCAACTGTAATCTTTCAGCCACAACTCAGTGATGTCCACAATGCCATACCTGCCAATCTGCAACTGCACTACAAGATCACTTACCTTATTCGCTAAAATGTGTGCATTCAAATATAACATCTTCATTCCTGTATCCATCCACCCTTTTCAATTTTGTCTCCATGTTACACTACCACTCCTTCCACAGACTGCAATTTTGCCCTATCACCTGCCTGTCCTTCCTGACAGTCTCACTACACATTGCCTCTGGTTGTAAACCAACAGCCCTATCACTCCAGTTCCCAGCCTCCTGCCGAGTTTGTTTAAACCCTCCTCAACAGCTCTACCAAACCTGCCTGCAAGGATATTTATCCCCCTCAGATTCAGGTGTAACCCATCCCTTTTGTACATGTCATACCTTCACCAGAAGAGAACCCAATGATCCTGAAATCTGAAACCTTGCCCCCTGCACCAGTTTCTCAGCCATGCAATCATCTGCCAAGTCACAAGAACATATGAACATACTCTATGAACTCCCCTATCACTACTGCAGTTCCCTTCTTCCCTCTTCCCTTCTGAGCCACGGATCCAGACTCAGTGCCAGTGACGCAGTTACCCGGTTGCTGCATTGCCCCCCTGAACAGTATCCAAAATGGCATTCTTTGGTATACTTGTTATTGAGAGCTACAGGGGTAAAGCAACAAAGAAAAGCCCAAGGCCCTGAGTGGCATGACTATAGGTTTATGGTGCATTGTCCTGGTCCAGCTTGTATGAAACCTATTCCTGAAAGGATGCTTAATTCATTCATTCCTATATCATTTCCTATTGCTTATTCACCACTATATTTTAATCTAATTTCCCTGTCTCTCTTATTGTTACATACAGTAGTTTGTTTTGTCCAATTTTATGATCTTTAGTTTCTGACTTAAGTAAAACTGAATATAAAACACTCTCATGATAATTACAATTTTCCAGATAATCCTTTACCACATGGTTGTTAACTAGACTGCCCAAGGTGACAATATTAATGTCAGGTAGAGTAAAGGTGACTGAGTACTTCCTGTCATTTAAGATTAGTTGACTCACTGCCAGATGCGACTGAGATTAATGTTCTCTACGTATTTTGTTTCATTCACTGATTTTTTTTTAGGAGTAACCACTACTCATGAGAATTTGCTGTTATTTCTGTTACTTCTCCTCTTCAAATAGACCCTGTTTTTAAGTAAATGATTGTTGTATAATAAGAACAAAGGAAATAGGAGCTGGAGTAGGTCATCTGAACCTTCAAGATTGATGGAAGATCAATCGTTCATTAGTATTATGGCTGATCTTCGACCACAGCGCTTTATCCTTCCTTACACCATCTCCTGTCATAAGGGGGCGTTGGGAGCAGACCCAAACGCAAGACACTGACACTGAAGTACTAGGAACAGGACAAGGTTTATCAAGAAACCAAAGGGAGTCAGGAAGAAATGATGCTGGACATTGACACAGGCCCTGGACGAGACCAGGATTCAGGGCCTGGGCTGGGACTTGGACCAGAAACATGGGACCCGGACATGGAACTAGGAACAAGGAGCCTGGACCAGGAACACAGAACTCTGGGACCAGAGCCTGGACAAGGACCCAGAACCTGGGTCTTGGTTGGGATTCGGAACCGGAACCCAGATCTAGGCTAGGACTTGGATGAGGATCTTGGCAAGGACAGGACGTGGCTACAGGTCAGGACGAGGTACCCCAGCACAGGATGAGGAATCTCCAGCACTGGGCAAGGAACCCCTGGGCTGGGCAAGGCGCCAGAACTGAATGAGGACATGAAACTCAGACTTGGACAGGGCTGGAACACGGCGCCTGGACTTGGTCTTGGACCACAGGAACACAGAGCCTTGAACTTGAGCACAGGAACACAGAGTCAGGACCCCTCCTTGGGAACAGGACCTAGGGCCAGGACTCTTCTTTGACACGGACATAAATCACAGAGACACAAAGAAAAAGTTCCAAACTCAACGATATATAGTTCCTCATCTTGGCGTGGCAAGGCTCCGGTCTCACTCCGGCGGTTGAACTTGACGGGGATACTGACGAAGTTGCAGATGAAGGTTACAGGTGAGGTTGCAGGCAGGGGACCAGACGGGGATTCGGATGGAGGGGAGAGGGAGTGAAAGAGAGCAAGAAAGAGAGAACAGTCCAGCAGGGAATCCTTGGTTTACAGAGGTATTTATGTGCCAGCCCAAAACGAGAATCAGTTGTCTCAATTAAGGCACCCAGTGGAACAAGGAAAAACAGGAAAACCCGGAATAAGGATCGAGGAATCAGACAGTGAACCGGAATGCGGATTTCACGGACCCGACCATAACAGTACCCCCCCCCCCCCCCCAAATGGGAGCCTCCTGGCGACCGAACAGGCTCTCCAGGACTAAGGATGTGGGGGGCTATTCAACAGGAGGGAACCCAGGATGGCGAGAGTTAAACGACAGTGTCTGTGTTGCTGGGTCCACATATGGCTGGACTGTTCTGTCATAAGGGGGTGTTGGGAGCGGACCTGAATGCAAGACACAGGCACTGAAGTGCTAGGAACAGGACAAGGTTTATCAAGAAAGCAAGGGCAGTCAGGAAGAAACTACGCTGGACATTGACACAGGCCCTGGACAAGACTAGGATTCAGGGCCTGGGCAAGGATTTGGACTTGGACTAGAAACATGGGACCCAGACGGGGAACTAGGAACGAGGAGCCTGGACCAGGAACACGGAACTCCGGAACCAGAGCCTGGACAAGGACCAGGAACCTGGGTCTTGACTCAGAACCGGAACCCAGGTCTAGGCTAGGACTGGGGACTATGATCTTGGCAAGGCTCCGGTCTCACTCCGGCAGTTGAACTTGACAGGGATACTGACGAAGTTGCAGATGAAGGTTGCAGATGAGGTTTTAGACGGGGAAGGGGGGAGAGGGAATGCGGATTTCATGGACCGGACCATGACATCTCCAGCTTTCAGCTAATAAGGTCTTGTCAATAATACTCCATATGTTAACCCTACTCTACTATAGATACAAAATAACTTGTTCCCCAAAGCAAATAGACAATGGTGAAAATTCTCAAGGAGCCAGGCAGGACCTGAAGACTTTGAGGTGTAATACTCCTGCATGGTATTTAACGATTAAAAAGGGGGTGAATCTATGAATTCTTTAACATGGAAGACCATGGAGGCCAAGTTAGGTAATTGAAGTGTTCAGAATTGTGGTCAATACAAGGGAGATCACCTTTTTATGCAGTTGAAATGAAGATAGATACTTTTTGATAACAAAAGGCAGTAAGGGGTATGGGTAGACTGCAAAGAATATGATTTTGAGGTAGAGGATTAGCCATCTTTTTGTTGAATGGTGGAGCAGGTTTGAAGGAAAACTATGGCAACTGCTGTTTTTCTGTTGTATATCTGGAGATACTCCCTCAGCCAATGTTGCAGCTGTGTGACACATGGAGTTATGAAAAGAGTTGTCCATGAACGTGCCAAAGTACATGTGGAGGAGACTACTAGTCCAGAACCTGAGGCAGTGCCGTGTTTGCACAAGTTATCCCCGGTATCATTGGACTGGCTTATGAAATCTACCTAAATCCTAAATCATGAAACTCACAGCAAGAAATTCCATTGCTGTTTCTTAACTACTATAGTTTGTTTGCAAATTAAAAAACAGGAAAATACTCAACTAGAGTGTAGAGACAAATCATTGACAGGAGCATTGTGCAAACTTAGCTAACTTCTCAAGAAAAGCACAGTAAATGTGTTCAACAAGGTAAAATAGAAAAGCTTTCTCAGAGAAAACAAAATTAACTCAAAGCTTGTAGAGTCTTGCTACAAATGTAGAATCAGATTGTTGGAATTCTAAAGTGTTTGTTGACCACAATTCTGAGGGACTTATTTTAAATCATTAGTAATTTGTAATGCCCTCTACATAGTCAGCAAAACAAAAGACTGATTATTAAGCAGCTTAGAACATGCATATACCTGGATATGGGTCAGATTTCCCAACTACCTCTCACTCCCACACACAACCTGTCACTGGAAAATATTCCACACAAACCTGAAATTAAAGTAAAATCTGGAAGTTCGTAAATATTGGTTGTCTGCAGTATTTGTAGGTTCCACGCAACTGCTCTCTGCCAGCCATGGGAGTCGGCAATAACTTTTGTTTGAGGTGACATACAAACTGCAGAATTACTGATGATCCTTGCCAGCTGTAAAACAATATGAGGAACTAAGTGTCACGTACCCCGTGATGGGTTAAAGAACCAGCAGAAATGGAAAACACTTTGGAGTCCAGTATTGCTATTAACTAATGGTATTTATTAGTAACTACGCAATACAGTAATATAAATGCAGATAAATCAAACAGGTTAGCAATCATTATATATAAGTAAATGTGGAAGTATATGAAAACCAAGCTTCTTCAAGTCTAGAGGTAAATAGATAGTCTTACGATGATGAGTAAAGTTCAGTTCAGTTTGTGGTATTAAGTTGAGTGGTGATGGAGAGAGAGAGAGGGAGAGATTTGAGTCTTCAAGTGAGTTGACGCCGTCGATCTTCCTGTTGTCCTCCGAATTCCTTTAGAAGTCACCGACTGTGACCACAACAAAGGGGACCGTTCTTCTGTAGTGGAATTATCAACCCAGGCGAGGATTGGACACACGAATAACTCCCCACTGGTCACACCCTTTTCACACTGCAAGAGCCACTGATCGATCCACCTGATCGGTCCTCCCAAAACCCACCTTTTCTGTGGGCACAACAAAGCTCATTCAGTGTCCAAAACCATGTGTCTCTAGATCTATCATCTGACCTTCTATTTATCTCCCACCATGCTGAATACCAACTGCCTTTCAAACAGCTCCTCCCTTCTCTCTCTGTAAGAATTTACAAGCAGGCAGCATCCCTGTAGAAAGTGTAAACACGCTGTGAGCAGTCTTTGCCTCTCTCTCTCTTTCTTTCTCTCTCTTTTTAATAAGGTGTCTGTGTTGGGCACCTCTCTCTCTCTCTTTTCCAAAAGCACAGTACATAGGGGTAATTCAGGACCCTGTCACACTAAGCTTCTCTGTTCAGAAAATGTACATAAGTAAATAAATGTTCATCAAAAAAGGATGATGCTTTTCTTTTCCACTGTCAATGGTTTTTCTGTTGATCCAATAAAACCCAGCTCCTCTTTGACAGTTATATCCAACAATCAACAAAGCACTTCAGAAAAGAGAAGAGTTCTTTATATAATTGCATCCAACTTTTTATTTGTTCTCTTGTCATTTAGTATTATCTATTACATCGCTGTACAACACAGAGTTGACAATAATCCTGAAGCAGGGAAGGAAGACCAGCTGAGATCAGAACAATATGAGTTTCCGTTCCCCCTTGACTACCTGTGCTTCAACTCTTTCATTGTTTGTTTAATTCTTGGTATATTACAGGTTCTCCTTGATCCCGCGGATCAGTTTCCCTTCTTGCAGGAAAAATTATTCAAAAAGCAGATGAAATCTTCAAGTATGATCTTAGGAAAGATTTTCATTATTTGTATTAGAAATATTCTCTGGTTGTAACAGAAATAGATATTGTTGCATCAGTTCACCATTTAAAGCCCTACCCATTCCACCACCTAAAGCAACTGAGTGAGTGCAAATGGACAAACAGACTGACAATGTGACACCAGCTGTTAATCTGTATTGCCCACAATAAATTTCTGCTTGTGAACCTTGGTAAATCAACAAGTTTTTAGTAATATGTATGCAGTGTGACATAGCCTAAAGGAACTTGTATCAATGTTTATCTTTTGTCGTTTTGAAAGCTATGCAGTGTTACTTTCACGGATCAGTACCTCCGAAGCTTTGATGATAATTCCTAAATTCCTAAATTCTCCCCTTAGAACTGAGAGCAAACCCCTCTCAAAAAGTGACAGGGGGAAGGAAAGCTGCATTAGCACATCATTAGTTATGCTAACTCAGATTACTGTCCATTTTGTTTAAGTAGAAATGTTATTAAAAAAGCATTTGGGGGAGTATATCATGGAAAGGTATTGTAGGAAGTATTGTAAACACTTTATGTTTCACTGTCCACCTGTTTCCTTTAGCTGCATTAAGATTCCTCTTTTTCCGTCTCTTCTGTCTTCCCCTATCAACAAGAGGTAGTGTGCTTTTATTTTTCATCTCTCTTTTTAGCCTGCACTTCATTTACTGGATAATTCTCACACACTTTGTGGCTCTTCATTAATTGTGTATATTTTGCTCTGCCCATTACAGAACATTTGAAATGTAGTTGCACAGTAGGTGACAATCAGAAAGAAGGCATGTATATTTACAAGCAGTGCAATCTGTGTACACAGGAAACCTTGAGAATAATCATTGAAAGCTGTGCATGACTATTACCCCAACAACACCAGTCAGGTGTTAAAACAAACTGCAGATGCTGTAAATCTGAAATCTGAAATAAAAACAGAAAACTTCTCCAGATCAGACAGTACCTGTTGAAAGGGAACAAGTTAATATTTCAGGACTGGAACATCTTGTCAGAAACCAGTACTGATGCAGGATTTGGAAACATAGAAACATAGAAAATAGGTACAGGAGTAGGCCATTCGGCCCTTCGAGCCTGCACTGCCATTCAGTATGATCATGGCTGATCATCCAACTCAGAACCCTGTACCTGCCTTCTCTCCATAACCCCGATCCCTTTAGCCACAAGGGCCATATCTAACTCCCTCTTAAATATAGCCAATGAACTGGCCTCAACTGTTTCCTGTGGCAGAGAATTCCACAGATTCACCACTCTCTGTGTGAAGAAGTTTTTCATCATCTCGGTCCTAAAAGGCTTCCCCTTTATCCTCAAACTGTGACCCCTCGTTCTGGACTTCCCCAACATCGGGAACAATCTTCCTGCATCTAGCCTGTCCAATCCCTTTAGGATCTTATACGTTTCAATAAGATCCCCCCTCAATCTTCTAAATTCCAATGAGTATAAGCCTAGTCGATCCAGTCTTTCATCATATGAAAGTCCTGCCATCCCAGGAATCAATCTGGTGAACCTTCTTTGTACTCCCTCTATGGCAAGGATGTCTTTCCTCAGATTAGGGGACCAAAACTGCATACAATACTCCAGGTGTGGTCTCACCAAGGCCTTGTACAACTACAGTAGTACCTCCCTGCTCCTGGACTCGAATCCTCTTGCTATGAATGCCAGCATATCATTCGCCTTTTTCACCGCCTGCTGTACCTGCATGCCCACTTTCAATGACTGGTGTATAATGACCCCCAGGTCTCATTGCACCTCCCCTTTTCCTAATCGGCCACCAATCAGATAATAAGCAGTTTTCTTGTTCTTGCGGCCAAAGTGGATAACCTCACATTTATCCACATTAAATTGCATCTGCCATGAATTTGCCCACTCACCTAACCTATCCAAGTCACCCTACATCCTCTTAGCATCCTCCTCACAGCTAACACTGCCACCCAGCTTCGTGCCATCCGCAAACTTGGAGATGTTGCATTTAATTCCCTCATCTAAGTCATTAATACATATTGTAAACAACTGGGGTCCCAGCACTGAGCCTTGCGGTACCCCACTAGACACTGCCTGCCATTCTAAAAAGGTCCCGTTTATTCCCACTCTTTGCTTCCTGTCTGCCAACCAATTCTCTATCCACATCAATACCATACCCCCAATACCGTGTGCTTTAAATTTGCACACTAATCTCCTGTGTGGGACCTTGTCAAAAGCCTTTTGAAAATCCAAATATACCACATCCACTGGTTCTCCCCTATCCACTCTACTAGTTACATCCTCAAAAAATTCTATGAGATTCGTCAGACATGATTTTCCTTTCACAAATCCATGCTGACTTTTCCCGATGGTTTCACTGCTTTCCAAATGTGCTGTTATCACATCTTTGATAGCTGACTCTAGCATTTTTCCCACCACCGATGTTAGGCTAACCGGTCTATAATTCCCCGGTTTCTCTCTCACTCCTTTTTTAAAAAGCCACCCTCCAATCCTCAGGAACTAGTCCAGAATCTAAAGAGTTTTGAAAAATTATCACTAATGCATCTACTATAAGATTGACAATAGGAAGCGAGCAAATAATATCAAAGAGGATACTAAAAGCTTTTTCAAGTATATAAAGAGTAAAAGACAGTTGAGAGTGGATATAGGACCGATAGAAAATGATGCTGGAGAAATTGTAATGGGAGATAAGGAGATGGCAGAGGAATTGAACGAGTATTTTGCATCAGTCTTCACTGAGGAAGACATCAGCAGTATACCGGACACTTCAAGGGTGGCAGGGGAGAGAAGTGTGCAGTCACAATTACGACAGAGAAAGCACTCAGGAAGCTGAATAGGCTAAAGGTAGATAAATCTCCTGGACCAGATGGAATGCACCCTCGTGTTCTGAAGGAAGTAGCTGTGGAGATTGCAGAGGCATTAGCGATGATCTTTCAAAAGTCGATAGATTCTGGCATGGTTCCGGAGGACTGGAAGATTGCAAATGTCACTCCGCTATTTAAGAAGGGGGCAAGGAAGCAAAAAGGAAATTATGGAAACATAGAAACATAGAAACATAGAAAATAGGTGCAGGAGTAGGCCATTCAGCCCTTCGAGCCTGCACCGCCATTTATTATGATCATGGCTGATCATCCAACTCAGAACCCCGCCCCAGCCTTCCCTCCATACCCCCTGACCCCTGTAGCCACAAGGGCCATATCTAACTCCCTCTTAAACATAGCCAATGAACTGGCCTCAACAGTTTCCTGTGGCAGAGAATTCCACAGATTCACCACTCTCTGTGTGAAGAAGTTTTTCATCATCTCGGTCCTAAAAGGCTTCCCCTCTATCCTCAAACTGTGACCCCTCGTTCTGGACTTCCCCAACATCGGGAACAATCTTCCTGCATCTAGCCTGTCCAATCCCTTTAGGATCTTATACGTTTCAATCAGATCCCCCCTCAATCTTCTAAATTCCAACGAGTACAAGCCCAGTTCATCCAGTCTTTCTTCATATGAAAGTCCTGCCATCCCAGGAATCAATCTGGTGAACCTTCTTTGTACTCCCTCTATGGCAAAGATGTCTTTCCTCAGATTAGGGGACCAAAACTGCACACAATTATAAAATTATAAACCTGTTAGCTTGACATCGGTGGTTGGGAAGTTGTTGGAGTCGATTGTCAAGGATGAGGTTATGGAGTACCTGGAGGCATACGACAAGATAGGCAGAACTCAGCATGGATTCCTTAAAGGAAAATCCTGCCTGACAAACCTATTACAATTTTTTGAGGAAATTACCAGTAGGCTAGACAAGGGAGATGCAGTGCATGTTGTATATTTGGATTTTCAGAAGGCCTTTGACAAGGTGCCACACATGAGGCTACTTAACAAGATAAGAGCCCATGGAATTACGGGAAAGTTACATACGTGGATAGAGCGTTGGCTGATTGGCAGGAAACAGAGAGTGGGAATAAAGGGATCCTATTCTGGTTGGCTGCCGGTTACCAGTGGTTTTCCACAGGGGTCTGTGTTGGGGCCGCTTCTTTTTACATTGTACATCAACGATTTGGATTATGGAATAGATAGCTTTGTGGCTAAGTTTGCTGACAATACGAAGATAGGTGGAGGGGCCGGTAGTGCTGAGGAAACGGAGAGTCTGCATAGAGACTTGGATAGATTGGAAGAATGGGCAAAGAAGTGGCAAATGAAGTACAATGTTGGAAAGTGTATGGTTACGCACTTTGGCAGAAGAAATAAACAGGCAGACTATTATTTAAATGGGAAAGAATTCAAAGTTCGGAGATGCAACGGGACTTGGGAGTCCTCGTACAGGATACCCTTAAGGTTAACCTCCAGGTTGAGTCAGTGGTGAAGAAGGCGAATGCAATGTTGGTATTCATTTCTAGAGGAATAGCGTATAGGAGCAGGGATGTGATGTTGAGGCTCTATAAGGCGCTGGTGAGACCTCACTTGGAGTACTGTGGGCTGGTTTGGTCTCCTTATTTAAGAAAGGATGTGCTGACATTGGAGAGGGTATAGAGAAGATTCACTAGAATGATTCCAGGAATGAGAGGGTTAACATATGAGGAACATTTGTCCGCTCTTGGACTGTATTCCTTAGAGTTTAGAAGAATGAGGGGAGACCTTATAGAAACATTTCGAATGTTGAAAGGCATGGACAGAGTGGATGTGGCAAAGTTGTTTCCCATGATGAGGGAGTCTAGTACGAGAGGGCATGACTTAAGGATTGAAGGGCACCCATTCAGAACAGAAATGCAAAGAAATTTTTTTAGCCAGAGGGTGGTGAATCTATGGAATTTGTTGCCACGGGCGGCAGTGGAGGTCAAGTCATTGGGTGTATTTAAGGCAGAGATTGATAGGTATCTGAGTAACCAGGGCATCAAAGGTTATGGTGAGAAGGCGGGGGAGTGGGAATAAATGGAAGAATGGATCAGCTCATGATAAAATGGCGGAGCAGACTTGATGGGCCGAATGGCTGACTTCTGCTCCTTTGTCTTATGGCCTTATGGTCTTATGGTCCATCCACACGATCAATGCCTCTCATCATCTTATACACCTCTATCAGGTCGCCTCTCATCCTCTGTCGCTCCAAGGAGAAAAGACCAAGTTCACTCAACCTATTCTCATAAGGCATGCTCTCCATCCATGCAACATCCTTGTAGATCTCCTCTGCACCCTTCCTATAGTTTCCACATCCTTTCTGTAGTGAGGTGACCAGAACTGAGCACAGTATTCCAAGTGGGGTCTGACCAAGGTCCTATATAGCTGTAACATTACCTCTCAGCTCTTGAACTCAATCCCACGATTGATGAAGGCCAATACACCGTATGCCTTCTTGACCACAGAGTCAACCTGCGCAGCAGCTTTGAGTATCCTATGGACTCGGACCCCAAGATCCCTCTGATCCTCCACACTGCCAAGAGTCTTACCTTCTATATTACTATATTCTGCCATCATATTTGATATACCAAAATGAACCACCTCACACCTATCTGGGTTGAACTCCATCTGCCGCTTCTTGGCCCAGTTTTGCATCCTAACAATATCCCATTGTAAACTCTGACAGCCCTCCATACTATCCACAACACCTCCAACCTTTATGTCATCAGTAAATTTGCTAACCCATCCCTCCACTTCCTCATCCAGGTTATTTATACAAATCACGAAGAGAAGGGGTCCCAGAACAGATCCCTGAGGCACACCACTGGTCACTGACATCCATGCAGAATATGACCCATCTACAACCACTGTTTGCCTTTTGTGGGCAAGCCAGTTTTGGATCCACAAAGCAATGTCCCCTTGGATCCCATGCGTCCTTACTTTCTCAATAAGCCTTGCATGGGGTACCTTATCAAATGCCTTGCTGAAATCCATATACACACAACGCTTTACCTTCATCAATGTGTTTAATCACATCCTCAAAAATTTCAGTCAGACTCGTAAGGCACGACCTGCCTTTGACAAAGCCATGCTGACTATTCCTCTCCAAATGTTCATAAATTCTGCCTCTCAGGATCTTCTCTATCAACTTACCAACCACTGAAGTAAGACTCACTGGTTTATAATTTCCTGGGCTATCTCTACTCCCTTTCTTGAATAAGGGAGCAACATCCGCAACCCTCCAATCCTCCGGAACCTCTCCCGTCCCCATTGACGATGCAAAGGTCATTGCTAGAGGCTCAGCAATCTCCTCCCTCGCCTCCCACAGTAGCCTGGCGTGTATCTCATCCAGTCCCAGTGACTTATTCAACTTGATGCTTTCCAAAAGCTCCAGCACATCCTTTTTCTTAATATCTACATGCTCAAGCTTTTCAGTCTGCTGAAAGTCATCTCTACAATTACCAAGATCCTTTTCCATAGTGAATACTGTGGTGAAGTATTTATTAAGTACCTCCGTTACCTCCTCTGGTTCCATACACACTTTTCCACTGTCACACTTGATCGGTCCCATTCTTTCACATCTTATTCTCTTGCTCTTCACATACTTGTAGAATGCCTTGGGGTTTTCCTTAACCCTGTTGCCAAGGCCTTCTCATGGCCCCTTCTGGCTCTTATATTTTCTCTCGTAAGCTCCTTCCTGCTAGCATTATAATCTTCTAGATCTCCATCATTACCTAGTTTTTTGAACCTTTTGTAAGCTCTTCTTTTCTTCTTGACTAGATTTACAACAGCCTTTGTACACCACGGTTCCTGTACTCTACCATCCTTTCCATGTCTCATTGGAATGTACCTATGCAGAACACCGCACAAATATCCCTTGAACATTTGCCACATTTCTTCCATACATTTCCCTGAGAACATCTGGTCCTAATTTATGCTTCCAAGTTCCTGCCTGGTAGCTTCATATTTCCCCTTACTCCAATTAAACATTTTCCTGACCTGTCTGCTCCTATCCCTCTCCAATGCTTGAATTGTGATCACTGTCTCCAAAATGCTCTTCCACTGAGAGACCTGACACCTGACCAGGTTCATTTGCTCACTCTATTCCTATACTCACTGTCACGTGGCACAGGCAGTAATCCCGAGATTACTACCTTTGAGGTCCTGCTTCTCAGCTTCCTTCCTAACTCCCTGTTGTCTGTTTTCAGGACCTCCTCCCTTTTCCTGCCTATGTTGTTGGTACCAATATGTACCACAACCTCTGGCTGTCTTCCTTCTTCAGGATATCGTGGATGCGATCAGAAACATCCCGGACCCTGGCACCTGGGAGGCAAACTACCATCCGTGTTTCTTTCCTGCATCCACAGAATCGCCTGTCTGACCCCCTAACTATAGAGTCCTCTATCACTGCTGCCATCCTCTTCCTTTCCCTCCCCTTCTGAGCCACAGGGCCAGATTCTGTGCCAGAGGTGTGGCCACTGTTGCTTCCACCAGGTAGGCCGTCCCCCACAACAGTTCTCAAACAGGAGTACTTATTATTAAGGGGGACAGCCACAGGGGTGCTGTCTAGTATCTGACCCTTGCCCTTCCCTCTCCTGACTGTTACCCACTTATCTGCCTCCCGAGGCCCTGGTGTGACTACTTGCCTGTAGCTCCTCTCTATCACCTCCTCACTTTCCCTGACCAGACGGAGGTCATCGAACTGCATCTCCAGTTCCCTAACACGGTCCCTAAGGAGCCGCAGCTCGACGCACCTGGAGCAGATGTGGGCCATCCTAAGGACTTTCTACAGGGGCACAATTGAGAGCATCCTGACTGGCTGCATCACTCCTGGTATGGGAACTGTACCTCCCTCAATCGCAGGACTCTGCAGAGAGTGGTGTGGACAGCCCAGTGTATCTCTAGATGTGAACTTCCCATGATTCAGGACACTTACAACAACAGGTGTGTAAAAAGGGCCCGAAGGATCATTGGGGACCCGAGTCACCCCAGCCACAAACTGTTCCAGCTGCTTCCATCCAGGAAACGGTACCGCAGCATAAATGCCAGGACCAACAGGCCCTGGAACAGCTTCTTCCACCAGGCCATCAGACTGATTAATTCATGCTGATGCAATTGTATTTGTATGTTACATTGACTGTCCTGTTGTACATACCATTTATTACAAATTACCATAAATTGTACATTACATATTCAGACAGAGACGTAACGTAAAGATTTTTACTCATCATGTATATGAAGGATGTAAGTAATAAAGTCAATTCAATTTAATTCCTTTCCTCACACAGATGCCACTCAGCCATCTGAATTCCTCCAGAAGAAGACTGGTTGTTGCTGCATATTCCAGTATCTACAGTCTCTTCCATCTCCAGTATTCAGGTGAGATTGGGAACTCATTACAACAAGCAAAACCTTGCAATTAAATAGCACCCTTATTCCAGGCCAATGCTCCTGGTTACTGTTGTAGTAAGCACTGTGCTTGAGTGTTTGGAGGCAGCCTTGGTTCATTTTACAAACCTCCCTGAAAATGAAAGATTGTCCAGTAGTGAAGTCTGCTAGTCTCCTTTACCTCTTACCCCAGACCCAGCTCAGTTCATTGTAATTAACGATGCTTACAGTGTGTAGCTGATTGCAGCATTTGACTTGATGAAGCTGGTGCTGTGCCTGTTTGGGAAAGATATCAATCTGACTTTTCTTGGTGCCTATGCGTGCAAATGGCCGCATCCATTCAAATGATTAACCCTGGAAAGTTGCAGAACATGACAAATGGAATTTGGATGGCGTGAACATCATCAGCTTGAGGAACTTTCTGAATTTTAATACAAGAAAGAATTAAGGAGCTTGTCAATAATTCCATTTATATTTGTTAATGCCCCTTCAATATTCAGTGACAGATGGTAAATACTAGTAAAATATAGTAATGAACTGTAATCAACATTTGGAAACATGTCAAGGGGATTTTAAATCACTTCGTATGTGACAGCAGGCTTTAAGAATCTAAAATCTATTTTGCATTTTGTCAAGCTATAGTGTTTAAATACATGTATGGTTTGTGCTCGTTAGCATGTTTTAAACAGCTCCAGTTGTTGGATACATTTCCATAACACCAAATTAATGCTAGTCCATCTTCACAAGTATTGATACCTTGCAGGTCTTAGTATGAAACTTTCCTTTGATATTATCCTTTGGAAATGTTGGAAACTTAATAAGTATAAAGTAACAAGAGATCAGGATATCCTTCATTTGATACTATAAGCCTACTGATTCTCACAGCTATCTGGACTATTCCTCTTCTCACCCTGTCTCTTGCAAAAACGCCATCCTCTTCTCGCAATTCCTCCGTCTCCGCCGCATCTGCTCTCAGGATGAGACTTTTCATTCTAGGACGAGGGAGATGTCTTCCTTTTTTAAAGAAAGGGGCTTCCCTTCCTCCACTATCAACTCTGCTCTTAAACGCATCTCCCCCATTTCACGTACATCTGCTCTCACTCCATCCTCCTGCCACCCCACTAGGAATAGGGTTCCCCTGGTCCTCACCTACCACCCCACCAGCCTCCGGGTCCAACATATTATTCTCCGTAACTTCCGCCACCTCCAATGGGATCCCACCACTAAGCACATCTTTCCCTCCCCCCCTCTCTCTGCATTCCGCAGGGATTGCTCCCTACGCAACTCCCTTGTCCATTCGTCCCCCTCATCCCTCCCCACTGATCTCCCTCCTGGCATTTATCCGTGTAAGCGGAACAAGTGCTACACATGCCCTTACACTTCCTCCCTTACCACCATTCAGGGCCCCAAACAGTCCTTCCAGGTGAGGCATCACTTCACCTGTGAGTCGACTGGGGTGATATACTGCGTCCGGTGCTCCCGATGTGGCCTTCTATATATTGGCGAGACCCGACGCAGACTGGGAGACCGCTTTGCTGAACATCTACGCTCTGTCCGCCAGAGAAAGCAGGATCTCCCAGTGGCCACACATTTTAATTCCACATCCCATTCCCATTCTGACATGTCTATCCACGGCCTCCTCTACTGTAAAGATGAAGCCACACTCAGGTTGGAGGAACAACACCTTATATTCCGTCAGGGTAGCCTCCAACCTGATGGCATGAACATCGACTTCTCTAACTTCCGCTAAGGCCCCACCTCCCCCTCGTACCCCATCTGTTACTCATTTTTATGCACACATTCTTTCTCTCACTCTCCTTTTTCTCCCTCTGTCCCTCTGAATATACCTCTTGCCCATCCTCTGGGTCACCCCCCCCCCGTCTTTCTTCCCGGACCTCCTGTCCCATGATCCTCTCGTATCCCCTTTTGCCTATCACCTGTCCAGCTCTCAGCTCTATCCCTCCCCCTCCTGTCTTCTCCTATCATTTTGCATCTCCCCCTCCCCCTCCAGCTTTCAAATTCCTTACTCACTCTTCCTTCAGTTAGTCCTGACGAAGGGTCTCGGCCTGAAACGTCGACTGCGCCTCTTCCTAGAGATGCTGCTTGGCCTGCTGCGTTCACCAGCAACTTTGATAAGATGGAGCCAAGTGGCTGCCTCTTCAAACTCATCTGTGGAAACAGCTTAAATTCCTCTCTTTAATGTCTCTTTTTCCTTTTCAAGGCAGTTGGGGTTCTATCGAGGTCCTGCTCTGCAAGTGGCAATCAAACTGTGTTTTTTTAATGGCGGATGACTCCTGGTCCTGGAGCTTGTCGGCTGATCGTTTTCTGATATTCTCCAAGCGCAGCTTGAAAGGTGGCGCCTCTGGGATGCGGCCCTGTGCACGACCGATTTCAGCCCAGTGATGCCAACCGAGACATCGCGGGAGATGGAACACCAGGATTTCGCTGCAGCGGATGTATAGAAAAGTGACACGGCAGACTGTAATGTTGCAACAGTGAATGCCAATCTCCTCTTTCGCTGTGAAATTGGTGATATCTCTCTGTCCCTTGTTAATGAGAGAGAGAGCCTGTGGCACATCGAACTGTCGTGTAAACAATAGTTTTTGTTGACTACAGATCATGGTCTCTCTTTGGGTGCTTTGCTATTTGATTAATGAGTGGTGGGGGCTGACACATTTTGCTGAAACAGGCGGGGGAGGGGGAGGTTGATGCGTTGGGGCTTGCGCAGGGAGGGGAGGGGGAGGGGGGACAGGGGGCTTTGGGGTTCTAATGTTTTACTGTCGTTCATTCTTTTGGGGTTCTTCCGTGTCTCCTGGATGTCTGTGAAGACCAAATATTTCAGGTTGTATTCTGTGTACATTCTCTGATGATAAACGGAACCATTTGAACCATTACTATCACCACTGCATTGAAAATACTTCTTAAATTCATTCCTCCTTGGATTATTTGAAGCAAAATTGTTGCTCCTTGATGTTTGGGATGAAAAGCAAAGATGCCAGAACATTTGATCCAAGAGGAGGTGATAGGCAGGTGAGAAGAGGTAAGAGGCCAGAGTAGGGAATAAAAGAAGAGGGGAGGGGGAGGAGGGAGGGAATTTTTTTTACCGGAAGGAGAAATTGATATTCACAGAATGGAGGCTACCCAGACAGGCATTGCTCCTTCACCATGAGGGTGTCCTCATTGTGGCACAGGAGGAGGCCATGGACTGACATGTCGAAACGGGAATGGGAATGGAAAAGGGAATTAAAATATTTGGCCACCAGGAAGTTCAGCTTTTAGTGGATGGAGTAGAGGTGCTTGATTTACAGTGGGTCTTACTGATGTAGAGGAGGCCGCATCAGGAGCACCAGACGCAGTAGACAACCCCAGCAGATTTGCAAGTGAAGTGTTGCCTCATCTTGAAGGACTGTTTGCGGCCCTGAATAGGCAGTTGTATCATTTTCTGCTTGCAGGGATAAGTGGTGGAGGGAGATTAGTGGGGAGGGAATTTGCTGTGTTTAGAATCTAATTGAAATACGGAGCAGATGTAATGGGGCAAATGGTCAGCTTCAGATTCTATTTCTTACACAAAATGCTGCAGATCAGGCAGCATCTGTGGAGGGAAATAAGTAGTCGACCTTTTAGGCTGAGACACATCAACCGTTCATTCAATGTGTTGTCAAATACCTCCACCATTTTGTGCGTTGCTCAAGATTTCCAGCACATGCAGAATCTCTTGTGCCTTGGTTATATTTTGTATGTTCTTTCAGTAGAGCATTAATGATGAGAGGTCATTGACCTGAAAGGTTAACTCTGCCTCTGGATCTTCTGGTAAGATGGTGGCAAGCTTGGATACAGTGGCTTCTCCGAGTCCGAACAAGCATGTTTTTGTCGTTTTTAAGCATCTTTTTTTACAATTGCAAGACAACGCTGGCCATTAAGAACTTCAGGTACTGCAGGTCTAACCCATCAGCATGTTGCTCATTATCAGAGGAGCTGGACTTGGATGCTGCTACAGAGGGGTGTCGATATTGGTGCATGCAAACAGTGTGCTGTTTAACAGCAAGTCATTATCTTAGACGTTTTTCTAGTGCTTGCAAGACCCTGATATACATGGGTAATATAAAATACTGCAAGTCTGGCTCACTGGTTTACTGGCGAGACTGATGGCAGGGGAGCTGCATGGCCTTGGACTAGGGCACTTTCTGCGGCGTTGCCTGGAGGGGAGACGTGGTCAATGCTGGATTGGGGCAGGCCCCTCCCATCGGTAGTGCCCTCCAATGTTCATTCATTGGAAACACTAGATAGATTGTGTGCAGGTACGTTCATCTGCAGACACCTGAGGGCTTGTTCTTGCCGACAGCCTCTATGCTCCATTAATCTGTGGGACATGTCACTCTGGGACTTGTGCTATATGTGCTTTATGTGCCTTCTGCTGTGCGTGTGACTGTCGGTGCTGTGTTTTGCATCTTGGCCCCAGAGGAAAGCTGGTTCCTTTGGCTGTATTCATGGGTATTCGTGTATGAGTGAATGACAATTAAACTTCAACTTCAACTTGGCCTTGCTTGTCTCTCCAAGGATTAATACCTACTGAGTATTTCCTGTATTTTCCATTTGAACAGCAGACTTCCAATACAAGCAATATTCTGCTTTTGCACCATATCTGAGTAAAAGGGGATGGATTTGGCCTTTCACCATCATTCATCACGTTTCACCCACTCTCACACGTTCAATCCCCAAGCATTATACTTGCTGCAGATCCTGTTAAATTTCATTGCTCTGCATTTTCATGAACCACAGCTGGTCCTGAATGCAGATGAAGATATTAGTAGAACTGAGATAAAATTAATTCAGCGTTGACAAAATTCTTCCAAATATAATCACACTCTTCAGTCCAGACCTTTTCAGCGTCAGTCAGCAGTGCAAAATTGGCATTTTAATCAAAGGAGTGAATTCTTTTGAAAAATAACATGAATGCATAGTAGCCATGTTTCTGAACTAGTCAGAATTAACACTGAAAAGATTAAAGTGTTCCCAATTTTAAATTGCTGTAAATAGAGTTGAAATGAGTAAGTTCAAACTCGCCTCATTACCTTTTATTCTGCTACTTATACAATAATTTGATTTCAAGAACTTATTCTTAACATCTATTGTTAACAAAGGACAAAATACTTGGTTCAACCTATTTAAAAATAGTGCTTTCTGGCAGTTTTCACCTTGTGTATAACCTTTAGAAGAATAATGAATACCAGCCGAATGCACCTTGACATTACTATGAGGGTAGAAGTCAGATCTTTCTCAGTTTCTCTCCATCATGAACAACATTGTATTTAAAATATCATTAATTTAAATTCAGTTCAGTATAAAAGATCTGTGATTATTTTTGTAAGCTGTAGATGGATGATGAATAGGCAAGACTGGTTGTTTATTTTCTTATAGGCAAAGGCTCAATAGCCTTTAGCTAATTCTAGGAACAGAAATAGATTGTTGTCCGTTGACATTAAACATTCTCAAACAAGTTCCTGCGATTGAGTTGGATATACCTCTCAGGACACGTTTGATCACTTTAAGAATATACCTTGACTTAGATTTTCACTGCTTTAAACCCCAACTCATTTAAAATATGGACCCACCACAAGGAGTCATGGAGACTGAACTAAATATCTCTTTTTTCCACACAGTAATTATCTGTATTTCTTTGGTTTTATTCTCTTCATAGTGCTACTGACTGTAATTACTTTCAATAACTAATAAGCAAAGTGTTAAAAATATCATTTGTGGGTTTACATATGCTTTTAGTCGTCCCATTCACACACTTGACCTTAAGTTCTCTTTAAATAGTTCTCTCACGTATCCGGTTTCCCACTTGCAAGTCCTGTGGAGATTGGTAATTGAGGCATGGAATTGTTCTAATAAGTTGCATATCCCTGAGATGGAAGTGTTCTGTGGTAAAGCTTCCAACACTTGCTAGAGATCAATATTATGTAGTGATTGCTCTTGTGTGACATTACTATTTGTTAATACCATTTACCACAGAGAAAGGAGACCACTGCTGTATTGAGTACCAATCTATTTTGTGTCTCACTTAACTGCTTGTATTTCAATCAAGCATTAAAAAAATTTCAGTTCAAACTTATTCAGAAAAGTACGCCATCCTCTCAGCCACACAGCATCTATGAGAAATGGAATGAACCACTCGCATGGGACTTGATCAAAAAAATTACTGTACATCATTAACTAGCATTTTAGGCATAAAACAATATATATATATAAATAAATTGCTATATGTTTCAGTCTTACCCTTTTAAATAACAGTATATTACACTTCAATTTATAAACAAGAGAAAATCAGATGCTGGAAATCCAATCAACACACACAAAATGCTGGAGGAACATAGAAGGCCAGGCAGCATCTATGGAAAGAAGTACAGTCAATATTTCAGGCCGACACCCTTAAGTAGGACTCAGTGAAGGGTCTCAGCCTGAATCGTCCCATGATTAGGCAAAGATTAAATCTGGGGATTGCTGGGTGGTGTGACTTGAAGGGTGGAAGAGCTTTTTCCACGCTATATCTTAATAAATCAATAAACAAGGTAACCTATGTCACCTCTGTATACTTTCTCATCACCATCTGAGATTCTGCCAACAAATATTATGTCGTCGGCAAATTTATAGATGGAATTTATAGATGGGTGTAGAGAGAGTAGAGCAGTGGGCTAAGTACACACCTCAGAGGTGTTTCGATGGTACAACAACAACTCTCAATCCCCACATAAGGCAAAACCCATCAAGGGCAAGTTCACAAACACGAGGAATTCTGCAGATGCTGGAATTTCAAGCAACACACATCAAAGTCGCTGGTGAACGCAGCAGGCCAGGCAGCATCTCTAGGAAGAGGTACAGTCGGCGTTTCAGGCCGAGACCCTTCGTCAGGACTAACTGAAAGAAGAGCTAGTAAGAGATTTGAAAGTGGGAGGGGGAGGGGGAGATTCAAAATGATAGGAGAAGACAGGAGGGGGAGGGATGGAGCCAAGAGCTGGACAGGTGATTGGCAAAGGGGATATGAGAGGATCATGGGACAGGAGGTCCAGGGAGAAAGAAAAGGGGGAGAGGGGAAGCCCAGAGGATGGGCAAGGGGTATAGTGAGAGGGACAGAGGGAAAAAAAGGAGAGAGAGAAAATGAATATGTGTATATAAATAAATAATTAATAGATAGGGTACAAGGGGGAGGTGGGGCATTAGCGGAAGTTTGAGAAGTCAATGTTCATGCCATCAGGTTGGAGGCTACCCAGATGGAATATAAGGTGTTGTTCCTCCAACCTGAGTGTGGCTTCATCTTTACAGTAGAGGAGGCCGTGGATAGACACATCAGAATGGGAATGGGACGTGGAATTAAAATGTGTGGCCGCTGGGAGATCCTGCTTTCTCTGGCGGACAGAGCGTAGGTGTTCAGCAAAGCGGTCTCCCAGTCTGCGTCGGGTCTCACCAATATATAGAAGGCCACATCGAGAGCACCGGACGCAGTATATCACCCCAGCCGACTGACAGGTGAAGTGTTGCCTCACCTGGAAGGACTGTCTGGGGCCCTGAATCGTAGTGAAGGAGGAAGTGTAAGGGCATGTGTAGCACTTGTTCCACTTACAAGGATAAGTGCCAGGAGGGAGATCGGTGGGGAGGGATGGGGGGGTATGAATGGACAAGGGAGTTGCGTAGGGAGTGATCCCTGCAGAAAGCAGGGGGGGGGGGAGGGAAAGATGTGCTTGGTGATGGGATCCCATTGGAGGTGGCGGAAGTTACGGAGAATTATATGTTGGACCCAGAGGCTGGTGGGGTGGTAGGTGAGGACAAGGGGAACCCTATTCCTAGTGGGGTGGCAGGAGGATGGAGTGAGAGCAGATGTGTGTGAAATGGGGGAGATGCGTTTGAGAGCAGAGTTGATGGTGGAGGAAGGGAAACCCCTTTCTTTAAAAAAGCTGTGAGAGTTCGTAGGCTTATAGTAGACATGGGAAGATAAGCTGTCTCCAGAGATAGAGACAGAAAGATCTAGAAAGGGGAGGGAGGTGTCGGAAATGGACCAGGTAAACTTGAGGGCAGGGTGAAAGTTGGAGGCAAAGTTAATGAAGTCAACGAGCTCTGCATGCATGAAGGAAGCAGATCAAATGCAGTCGTCAATGTAGCGAAGGAAAGATGGGGGACAGATACCAGAATAGGTTTGGAACATAGATTGTTCCACAAAGCCAACAAAAAGGCAGGCATAGCTGGGACCCATACGGGTGCCCATGGCTACACCTTTAGTTTGGAGGAAGTGGGAGGAGCCAAAGGAGAAATTATTAAGAGTAAGGACAAATTCCGCTAGATGGAGCAGAGTGGTGGTAGAGGGGAACTGGTTAGGTCTGGAATCCAAAAAGAAGCGGAGAGCTTTGAGACCTCCCTGATGGGGGATGGAAGTATATAGGGACTGGACATCCATGGTGAAAATAAAGCAGTGGGGGCCAGGGAACTTAAAATCATCCAAAAGTTTAAGAGCGTGAGAAGTGTCACAAACATAGGTAGGAAGGGATTGAACAAGGGGTGATAAAACAGTGTCGAGGTATGTAGAAATGAGTTCGGTGGGGCAGGAGCAAGCTGAGACAATGGGTCTACCTGGACAGGCAGGTTTGTGGATCTTGGGTAGGAGGTAGAAATGGGAAGTGCGGGGTGTGGGAACTATGAGGTTGGTGGCAGTGGATGGGAGATTCCCTGAGCGGATAAAGTCAGTGATGGTGTGGGAGACAATGGCCTGGTGCTCCTTAGTGGGGTCATGATCGAGGGGTAAATAAGAGGAGGTATCCACGAGTTATCGCTGTGCCTCAGCAAGGTGGAGGTCAGTGCAAGTTCATCCTGATGCTGGTAAAAGTGGGGGAACTGGAGTTTCTGGTGCAAAATTTGTCACTGGATGGGTTACTATGTTCAAAATCCAAAGTAAGTTTAATATCAAAGTAGATATATGTCACCAGTTACAACCCAGAGATTCATTTTCTTGTAGGCATACTCAATAAATACAAATAAGTCAAAAAGGAGGAAATTGAAAGACTATGGAAGATGAACAGGGCATACATTGTCCCAATAGTAATATTTACAACAGGTATCATTCCAAAGTCACTACACAATAGCATTAAACGATTAGGCCTGCACAGTAATATCTGTTTAAATGTTCAGAAAGCCACAATACTAAACACCACTAGAATAATCTGAAAGCTCCTAGAAATTGACAAATGCTAGGCTATGCCCATACCTTAGCTTTTACCAGCTTGAGCTGAGAAAAACTAAATATTAATAATAATAAATGAACAACAAATATTGAGAACATGAGATGAAAAGTTCTTGAAAGTGAGCCCATAGGTTGCAGGAACAGTTCAGTGACGGGGTGAGTGAAGTTGACTGAGGTTATCCCCTCTGTTCAAATGCCTGATGGTTGAGGGGTAACAACTGTTCATGAACCCAGGCTCGTGTACTTTCTTCCTGATGGCAGCAGCAAGAAGAGAGTATGGCCTGGATGGTGGATATTGCTTTCCTGCAACAGCACTCGTGCTCAATGGTGGGGAGGGCTTCACTCGTAATGGGCTGGGCTGTATCTGTTATGTATTTAATATTTCAGTAATATTTGAGTGATATTGTAAATATATTGTTTGATTAAACATTTTTTGTTTGAATAGATAGTTCATTACATGTTGTATTCAAAAGTACATGAATGGCATTCGTCATAACGCCACCACGTCATAAGTGCATGCCTTACTAAAGCAAAACTAAAAGTTGTTTCACTGGTGATAAAAAATGAAGGGATGGCTCTTTCTTGCTCCTTTGCACAATCATCCAAGTCCCATTGCCAGTTGTATTTTGCCCTTTACTTCCACTGATTTCCACATTTATTGAGGAAAATCCAAGTAAAGTGCTTTTGTCAAGGTGCTGATAGTGAAGTTAGGCTGCAGTTACTTGCCACCAGCATTAGGCTTAAAACAAAATCATACGAACTGGTTCCAATCCACATCTATAAAAGATGCATTGAAGACTAAAAGAGATTTTAAATTGAAGTGTGTCATTATGATTTTTATCTGTGTTCTACTCCTGTAAAATCAAAATTTTAAAGCAACAATTTCATCTATCGCTTCCATAGCACATGGTTACTGCAGGTGCCTTATTATTTCAAAGTACAGCAAACCTGGAATCTGATGACCAGGCTGCAATAGTTATGGCATGTCCCTGCTGAATAACAAAAGGGATATTAGCTTAATGTTAATTGAACCTGGTAGATTTAAATGTGACACTAGTTTGCATCTGTGGATTTATCTACTGCTTGTTGAATTTCCATTTATTAAATTCCATAGGTATGAAGAGCAAGGTACTTTCTCATGGAAAATCAGCATTGACTGGCTCCCTCTGTAACAAAGTACTCCTGAAGATGGAAATTCAGCTCCAGTTGTTTTATCACTGTATGATTTTGCTTTCTCTTCCTTTGTGACATAATATTTAGAATTCAGGGACGTTGAAGTACATTGCTTCAGTTACTTGTAACTATGGACAAAGATGCGTTACATCTGATTGAGAACAGAAGCATCAGCCATATTTGGTATCCTTCCCTCTTTGGGAATTTCAGCTGCCACGATGTGTAAAGGGTGTGCACCCAAAAATTCCTCTCTCAGTAAAGTGTGGAACAGAGGACATTTTGATGTTACTATTTTTTTGATTTTGTCAAGAACAGAACAGAACTTGGTGGCTGAAACCCGTTCTAGTACATGCCATTAAATCCAACCTGCCTTTCTTTCTTCACATCCCTGTGCTGCTGCGTTGCACTGCTTTACTAGATTTCCAGTGGGTCCCTCAACGCTCTGTTACTTGTTGTAACTAATCATATTCTTGCTGACTCACACAAACACGAGGAAATCTGCAGATGCTGGTATTTCAAGCAACACATGTCAAAGTTGCTGGTGAACGCAGCAGGCCAGGCAGCATCTCTAGGAAGAGGTACTTGCTGACTCACAATCACTTTTTTTTATTCTGCTGTTGCTTTTGCCCTGCCGCTTTTGTCCTGGATCACTATTTTTTTGGTCATTTCATCATTCCTGCCCTCCACCTTATCACAGATCTCCCCCACCCCCTCCCCTTTTGTTCCTTCTTTCTCCTTCTGGCTCTTGATATTGTATTGTTCTCTGACATAGTAATGTAAAAATTGGAGGAAAAAATTTCCCATTTCACCTTTTGTCTTACTACTTTATTCTCACCCTCTCTCCACGCCTTTTAGCCAAGCAATTCATTTAACTCCTTCCAGAAAGATGCTCATGAACTGGACTACCACAGCCCTCTGTGCAGTGAATTTCACAAGTTCATTATTAGCTGGGAGAAGAAACTTCTCCACAACTCAGTTCTAAATTTTTTCCCTGGTAATGTCCAAAGTCAAAGTTGAGTTTCTTGGCATATGCACAAGTACATACATGCACAGCTGCAATGAAAAACTCACAGCAGCATCAAAAGCACAGAGCATCATTTAAGGAACATTCACACAAGAGGAAGACATAAAAGTAAATTACATGCAAGTTTTACACAAAGGAATACAATTAGAACAAAAATGATAAAGTTCATTTTAGTGCAAAATGATGAAAGTGGGTCAGAAGCATTGTTATCCTGTAGAGATTGGAGGTGTGTCAATTCAAAAACCGAAAAGAAGCAGCTGTTCTTCAAGTTCAAGTTTAATTATCATTCACCATGCATCAATATCGCCAAATGAAACAGCATTCCTCCAGGGCTACGGTGCAAAACACATTACCAACAGCAGACTGCACATGGCACACAGCACAAACAACACATATAGTTACAACTTTAGAAGCATAAAATCATAAAGAAAAAAAAATTAAAAATATAGTCCAAGTCCCTAAGTTGTCCTGGTCCAGCTTGTTCTTCCACTGAGTGAACACTGAAAGACTACCAGAGGGCTGCATCAACAGCAGGGGCCAGACCCCAACTCAGTACAGAATCCGACGACACATAGCCAACCTCGGCACCTCCTTTGCTGGTGACTGCAACAGGCAAGTCCAAGGCGTGTGGATCTTGTCCGCAGAACAACCGAGATAACGCGGCTCCCCACTGTCGGTCTTGCCAGTGAACCAGCGAACTGGACTTGTAGTACTCTACATTACCAGTGTTCAACAGAGTCTAGCAATCATAATAAAAGCATCCAAGACAATCATTCACATCTTTTTTAGAATCCTGTGGCGTGACCCTTCATTTTTGACCATCTCACCAACCAGGAGAAACACGTTCCTCACATTCAATCTGTCTATCCCTGCATAAATTTAAAAACTTCAGTTAGATTGCCTCTCATTCTTCTAAACTCAATAGAACATAAACCATCGGACCTTTCTACCAAGCCTGGAATCATGAGACAAAGGAGCAGAACTTAGGCCATTTGGCCCATTTCATCATGGCTAATGTATGATCCCTCTCAACCCCATACTCCTGCCTTCTCCCTGTAACTGTTCATGCTCTGACTAACCAAAAACCTATCAGTTTTAAATATACTCAATGACCTGGCCTCCACAGCTCCCTGTGGCAATGAATTCCACAGATTCACCACCTTCTGGCTGAATGAATTCCTTCTCATCTCTGTTTTAAATGGATGACCCTCTATTCTAAGGCTGTGCCCTCTGGTTCTAGAACCCCCACTGTAGGAAACATCCTCTCCACACCCACTCTGTCTAGGTCTTTCAATTTTCTCAGCCCAGTGAGTACAGGCCCAGAGCCATCAAACATTCTTCATATGTTAACCCTTTCATTCCCAGAATCATTCTTGTGAACATCCTTTGGACCCTCTCCAATGCCAATGCATCTTTTCTGAGATAAAGTGCCCAAAACTACTCACAATACTCCAAGGGCAGTCTGACTAGTGCCTTATAAAGCCTCAACATCACATCCTTGCTCTTATATTCTAGTCCTCTCAAAATGAATGCTAACATTGCATTTGCCTTCCTCACTACTGACTCAACCTGCAAGTTAATCTTTAGGGAATCCTGCACAAGGACTCCCAAGTCCCTTTGCAACTCAGATTTTTGAATTTTCTCCCTGTTTAGAAAATAGTCTACACCTTATTCCTTTTACCAAAGTGCATTATTATACACTTCCCAACACAGTATTCCATCTGTCACTTCTTTGCCCATTCTCCTAAACTGTTCAATTTCTTCTGCAGACACCCTGCTTCCTCAAAACTACCTGCCCCTCCACCTATCTTTGTATCATTTGTATACTTAGCCACAAAGCCATCAATTTCATCATCCAAATCATTGACATATAGCATGAAAAGAAGTGGTCCCAACACAGACCCCTGTAGAACACCGCTTGTCACCAACAGCCAACCAGAAAAGGCTCCCTTTATTCACACTCTTTACCTCCTACCAGTCTGCCCGTGCTTTATCCATGCTAGTATCTTTTTTGTAATACTGTGGGTTCTTATCTTGTTAAGCAGACTCATGTGCGGCACATTGTCAAAGGTCTTTGGAAAATCCAAATAAACAAATCCAATATCTGCTGACTCTCCTTTGTCTATCCTGCCTGTTATTTCCTCAAAGAATTCCAACAAATTTGTCAGGCAAGATTTCCCCTTAAGGGAACCATGATAACTTTAGCCTACTTTATCATACACCTCCAAGTACCCCGAAACCTCGTCCTTAATAATGGACTCCAACATCTTCCCAGCCACTGCAGTCAGCCTAACTGGCCTATAACTTCCTTTCTCAAATGTTCAAAGGTTCATTTTATTATCAAAGTATGTATTCAGTGTACAACTCTGAGATTTGTCTTCTCCAGAGAGTCGCAGAACAAAGAAAACCATGGAAGTAGTTGAAAGAAAGACAGCAACCTCCCCCACCACACACACACACAAAAACTCACAAACCCCAAACTCCCACCCCCACCTTCCCTCGCACAAAAACTAACAGATCACACAAAATGGGAAAAAGGAAGCTAATGCATCAAACCCTAAATTCCAATGCCCTCCATCACACAAAAAAAATCAAACCCCAAATCCAAACATGCCAGTCGGCAACAAGAAAGAAAACAGAAAAATTTAAGGAGACCAATATGAACTACAGTTAGTTTGAATTACAGTGCACACCAATAATAACATAGATCACTGAATTCCGAGCACATCATCCACCAACAGAATCGAGGAGAGTTTCTGAGGGAAGTGACTACTGCCTTCCTGCCTTTTTAAAGAGTGAAGTGATCTCTCTCTCTCTCTCTATGATACCAGAGTGAAATTTTTTTGTGCGCGTGAGGGGTTAGATTTTGATGCTTTTACTTGAATGAGTTCCATGGTTTTCTTCGTTTCATGGCTTTCTGTGTGAAGACGAATCTCAGGGTTGTATACTGCATTCATACTTTGACTCTTGAATCTTTGAAGAGACATTTGCATTTTTCTGGTCCTTCAGAACCATGCCAGAATCTAGTGATTCTTGAAAGATCATTACTAATGCCTCCACAATCTCTTCAGCCACCTCTTTCAGAACCCTGGGGTGTAGACCGTCTGGTCTGGGTGACTTACCTTCAAACCTTTCAGTTTCCCAAGTATCTCCTCCTCAGTAACAGTGATTACATTCACTTCTGCCCTCTGATACTCACATTTTTGGCATTCTGCTCATGTCTTCCATAGAGAAGACTGACACAAAATCCCTATTCAGTCTGTCCGCCATTTCTTGGTCCCCCATCACTGCCTTTCTATCGTAATTTTCCAGCGGTCTGATATCTGCTCTCTTCTCTCTTTTTACTGTTTATATACCTGTTTATGTATCCTCTTTGATATTCTTGCCTCGCTTCCCTTCATATTTCATCATTTCCCTCCTTATGGATTTTCAGGTGCCTCTGTTGCTTTTTAAAAGCTTCCCAATCCTTTAACTTCCCACTAGTTTTAGCTATCGAGAATCACCATCCAGTTCTGATAAAGGTGACTCAACCTGAAACACCAACTCCACAGATGCTGTGTTTCCAGTATTTTTGTCTCTTGTCTTGTGATTAAATCTTTAACAGTAAGAGTTCTGATAGAAGCTGAGTATAATTGTTTAATTAGTAACTTTGTCTGAACCTTCTTCTAAATGCTGCAGCCTTGCTCCTTGTACTTGTATGTTGAGCTCGAGCTCATTGTAGATGAGAATTGTCCTGTCATTCCCATGGTTACTTGGTCAGCAGGTTGCCTCTCACTGTTCTTGTCTGGGTGCGGTCAAGATTAGACCAAAAAAATTTAAGCATATTAACATGATTATATATGCATATTTGTCTATGAAATGCTTATGTTTAACATGTTTCTCCAAAAAATGTTACATTTCAGTCACCGTATACATCCTGGCTTGTATCCGTAATCAGTTGCATGCACGCTAGTCTGGAACGCTTGCAGATGTTCCGGTTCCATTATCTCGTGCGTGCTTATTTTAGCAGCAAGATCATTATCTAATAATGCATTCTTCAGAGACCTTGGCAGCTTAGAAGAGACCATCATGACTGTTGTAATGTTTCTCAGAAAAAATGCTTTATAAACTTCAGGTTTATTTTACATATTAACCCATGAGTCCAAATGCAATGGGAGATAAGGGATAATGATCTTACCTGTGTAAAACTGAATTCAATCCATCAGAAAGATCATAAAACTCAACCGTTTCACTGTTGTTCATTAGAGATTGCATTTTAGGTTATACTGTATGTAATTCCAATTTCACACCACATATTTGTCTTTTAAAGAATTTGATCTTGAGTAATAAATGAAAATATTTGATAATAAAATCTGCTGCTTAATTTATTGGTTACATGTCTGACACATTTCAATGCATGCATACATGCAACTGTGGATGCTGCAGGTAATTATTAAGAATCATGGAGCAGCACAAAGAACTACTAAAAATGTGAATCTTATTTATTCTTCTCTCTAATTGTGCATGTATTGGGCACGTGGCCAAGTGGTTAAGGCGTTCATCTAGTAACCTCAAGGTTGCTAGTTTGAGCCTCAGCTGTGGCAGCGTGTTTGTGTCCTTGAGCAAGGCAGTTAACCACACATTGCTCTAGTCTGTGTGAGGAGTGGCGACCCACACAGACTTCCAATCTGCACCTTGTAAGGCATGAAAATGCCCGACGCAGACCTCTCATGGTCTGAGTCGACGTTCCCTTCCCCTAATTGTGCTACACCTGTGTACATACATCTCACGTTTACATCCGCCCTGCTAACTTCCCCTTTATGAAAGAAATCTTTGTATATTTATGTATATCTCATTTCTATTCATAAATTTATTGAGTTTCCTTGATCTTCTCAAATGAACTTGTATCATAGTATTATTCCTGACTTGAGGAAGGTGTAATTTCTTAACTGAATAGTGTCGGATCTTGATTTGTCACTATCGCTTTCCCATTGGATCAATTTCTGAAACAAGGTTTCCGATGATAAAATATTTTGTTCTATATGAATGTACAATTGTTTCTTTCAAGCTTTACATTATGTATGTGTAGCTGTCTGAACACCCTTAAGATTGAAAAAGGATCTAGTGCTTTCCCGATGTACATGGCAAATAAACTTCTCGGGCTTCCAGCCCAGTACTGGTATTGATTTTAACCAACGCTTCAATGACAAACTCTGCCATCTTCATCAGGGATGATGCCTAGGCACGTCTAGTCTGGTGGTATATAACATCCCTGTCGTCCACCCCTCCTGATTGGTTAGTCCTCATTCAATCAGGTTTCCCCTCTCTCACCTTGTTTACAATCAAATTCCAGTTCTTATTTAGAATGAGACCTTTGTCTTTGTTAAAAATTCTTTCCTTCTAATCTTATTTATACAAGATATTAAGAGGAATAGATAGAGTGGACAGCCAGCGCCTCTTCCCCAGGGCACCACTGCTCAGTACAAGAGGACATAGCTTTAAGGTAAGGGGTGGGAAGTTCAAGGGGGATATTAGAGGAAGGTTTTTTACTCAGAGAGTGGTTGGTGCGTGGAATGCACTGCCTGAGTCAGTGGTGGAGGCAGATACACTGGTGAAGTTTAAGAGACTGCTAGACAGGTATACGGAGGAATTTAAGGTGGGGGTTATATGGGAGGCAGGGTTTGAGGGTCGGCACAACATTGTGGGCCAAAGGGCCTGTACTGTGCTGTACTATTCTATGTTCTATGTTCTATTTCAACAGCTTCGTTCACCAGGTGGTTCCAAAAGCCATTGGTGCGGAACAGTAGTTTTGTGCTGTCAAAGTCAATTCTATGGCCATTGCAAATGCAATGTTCTGCTACTGCCAACCTCTTCGTTAAGGTTACCCAAATTAAACAGTAAACAATACATTATGTTTGGGTAACTGTGCAGGGCATGAAGTTAATGGTATGACTGGAGAAAACATTAATTTTCACATCCATAGGTGTGCGTGTACCTACTCAATGTGTGTGTCAATACTGGGTATCTGTTTACAGTGTTGCTGGGATTACAATACAACACCAGAGCAATCTCGCAAGCCGGCATCAGTGCTGAATTCATTGCACAGGAGATTTGCCTGGCATATTGTCATTCTAAATGGGTGCCGGTAGAATTTAAAGGAATGTGGCCACCTATATATAAGTGCCACTCATCAAATCTAAAGAATGCAATTCATTTCAAATATCTGTTGACTTTGCAAGACAATGATGGGTTTGACAGACAGCTGCAGAACACATGTGAACATGATATTGACCTTTGAAAGGAGAGTAGTCCATGTATGAAAGTTTGGTTAAAGGTCCAAAGACTAATATCTGGGCAATATTAGTCTTGAATATTCCCAGGGGTCTCTGGGTGGAAGCACGTTGCTGACCTGCACTTTTTTGCATTCTGCCCTGAGCTCCCACAATGTGAGGCCATTCTCCATAATGATGCCTGCAGTACTGGAATGCTGCCTGTGGTGGCACTATTGAGGCACTCATGGAATAAGGAGCACAGCATCCATCTGCTGAAGGGAATAATCCTTCGTAACTGAGGCGTATTCTGTGGAAGATGTTTGAACAGTTTGCATTGAATATTGATGCTCCCTGATTCTATCAACTCTCCTGCTGCCACTTTGATGCCAAGGCAGTATATGATCATTACCCTGATACCCCTGTCTTCTCTCTTTGAAACTGAAGCTAAGATGTTTATTTATAGAGGACTAGTTACTGGTGCAACACAGAAAGTGGGAAGGATGGTAATATTTTCCAGGGGAAAAGGACAGTGAAGGAGGGGAACATGGGTGCAATTGGATGAAGGAGACTTTAGAGGCCTCACTTAGTTCTAAGAGTCTTCACCTTTTGATACAGGTGTCTGTGAATAAATTGGTGTTCTGGAATGGACTGTAGAGTTCATTATAGGATGAACTGTTTGAAACCCCTTTTAACCGGGCATTTCTAGAGATGTGGCTTGTTAGCCTCGCGCTAACAGCCACCGGACTCAGTGGTGAAAAAAACACGTTTCCGAACTCCACATGTCTAGAGTCAATATGACTTGGGTCCCACCAAACCTGGGAGGTTGGGATGTCTCACCCACCCGAACCCCGATCTGCGTGAATTCAGTGTAGCTACTGCCCATAAGCAAGAAATAACAGACCATACACTGCATACAATTATAAAGAAAGTATATTTATGAATGTTAATTTAAACAAACTGTTATTAAAGAGGAAAGAAAAAAACGAAAGGGCCCATCATAATTACAACAGTCAAATGTGCACAGGTTGGAGCTCAAATTTTTCCAAAAGTTGATGTGTCTGAAGTACTCACGGCGTCAACTCATTTTCACCAGCCACCGGTAGGATTTTCCCTCTCGGACTCCATCAAATCGCACATTCCCATTGGATCGAATCTTACAGCCGGTCTCTCAAGCTTCTTCTCTCTCCATCCCTCGCCAAAAAGACCTTGACCCACCTCAGTGTTCGTCGCAGAACCTCTGCCCAACATTCTCTAGAACCTTCTCCCAATTCCACCATCCTGATTGGATGACACTACATTCCTAAGCACGAACATCTCAACCCATATTTTAACGGTAACCCAAACACTACCAGAAGAACATACTGCTTCTACAGAAAAACATTAAATGAAATACCCTACGACACTAGCAGTAGAATCTTAACCAGGGTGTTCATGTTATTTACTTTAACTATTTTGTAGTAGAAATGATAATTGTTCATGTTTATAGCTTATCAAAACTTATAAAGCCTTCTCTGAAATTCAAATTCAGAAGAAAGATTTCCAGACTCAGATTTGTAAGTTTATGAACATTGATTCTTTGGAAAATGATCCAACTCCTGCCTTCAAGTCTCAGTGCCCAGTGCTTGACCATTTCCCCAGGATGCTTCCTGTACCTTCTTATGAATAATGTAAGTTTGAAAATGTTGAACCGATTTGCTGTTCAGAGTACTTTATTCAGAGAGTGAGGAGAGACTACTGTGCTCTTAGATAGATTTTCAGCAAAACTAAAAAAAAGGTAATTTTGCAAATGGTCAGTCATCTGCCATTTTGCACAAGAAATATTCAAAAACAGAAATAAAATGTATGCTCCTTTCTGCAGGCTTTGTATATCTGATAGTTCTGCAGATTGTACTTCAGTTGTCTTATCTGACAAGCTGTCTCTGCTGGCAACCAATTATCATCAAATTCTGTGCCTTGACATATCACACACCAACACTGTGACGTTGGGCTCCATCTCCTTCCTAAACAATGGCATCTCCCTGCACCTCCTCATCAGGCAGACAACACTGGTTTATGCTCATGCCAAGAGTTCTTGTCTACAGTGACAGTTGGTCAAACACCGCTCTGTCCCCCAGACCCCAGTGGAGCCAATCTTCAACCATCCCACTACAATATTGTCAAGCTCCAGGAAGCCTGTCCAAGGTCCAGAAAAATGAAGATATTTCCCAATACCACAAACCCAACATCCTCTCTTGTCCACTTAGTGGAATGGCCTCGATTCTGTTTCAAATGAGGTGTGTTAGACCCTGAACCTATAGCAAGAATTTTCATCTTTTGTTGAACTCTAAAGAATGGATTTAGCCCCGAAGGTTATGTTTGCATCAGAGTCCACATGATGTCATGCCTGAATTTTCAATCCATATAATTGTGTCATTATTTTAAAATATTATCTGAAATAATAGTGTTTTGTTGATACTGTAATATAACTTCAAGCGATATTGCAGATTGTTGAAGGTGAATAATGATTTAATTTGAACAAAATAATTCAATTATGTTTATTCTTTTGCTTATAATTTTATGTCTCTTTGTAGTAAATTCTGAAGAAACTTTACATCCAGTGTACAATAGTGTGCAAAAGTTTAGGTGTGTGTATAGACTTTTGCACAGTACTGTAGTAATTTGATGTATTGCACTGTACTGCTGCCACAAAAAGCAAATTTCATGACAGATGTGTGTGATGATAAATCTGATTCTGATATGGGTCTCTGTTATGGTCTGAGAGTGGAAAGGGAGCAGAGAGAGGGGAATCATGATTGGGAAAGGGGAAAGGAAAGGGGAGGGAGTGGGAAGCACCAGAGAGACATTCTATAATGATCAATAAACCAATTGTTTTGAATCAAATGACCTTGCCTGGTATCTGAGGGCTGGATAAGTCTGCACCCTTACCACCCACCACCGGCATTCCTTCTCTGCCACCTAACCCACACTCCTCCCATGGCACATCACTCTTGCCATTTCCAACATCCTTTGCTCCCGCCAGATTTACAAACTCGCTTTCTGCTCCATGTTGACAAATACAGCACTGTGCAAAAGTCTTTGGCACCCTAGATACATACATATATCTATGTACCTAAGACTTTTGGGCTGTATTGCACATCATACAATTTAAATCATACCTTAATCATTCTAATTTATTGTCTCCTTTAGAGGCAGTTATTCCACAGAGTTTTTCATGGTCTATTCATGAAGCATTTCCACCATTTCAAACAATTTGCTACACATTCCTGTCTTTGTAGTGTAAATTATCACTGCTCTCCTTGTTCCATCACATTGTGTTGTGTAAGTAGCAAACACAACTTGTTTCATTGGGGCACAAAGGCATGACGTTTCAGATTAATGTGTGTCACTTAAACAATTGCACACTCCGTGCTTTACGTTATACAGAAATGGTCAGGGCTCATTGGTTCATGCCATCGCACACATCCCAAAGCACTCTTGAAGCAGCCATGCAGAAGAAAAACCCACACGTTATGGCAGGTGACAGGGCTGGAAAATTTCATGGAATAGATATTTACACTGGAAATAATTCAGATGGAAAGTGTATTTACCTAACTGACAGCTAGCTGTGCAGGACAAATGGAGGTTCTAAATGTTGAAAGAGGTAGTTAGTAAAACTGAATTATGGGAACAGAGATGTAATGGAATGAAATTCAGTGTAAATGTTATCTTCTGGACAACAGGCTTCTTATTGTGACTTTGCCATGAAGAATGAATAGTTTTCAAGTAAAAGTTATAGTTTAGGCAGGCAATAAGTTTCTGAGGAATGTAGGCTAGTAATATTGATTGTGACAGATCTATGCATTAGGATTAGGGTTAGCTTTGGGATACAACATATAACCTTTGTTAGACAGTCACAGCAAAGAAAGCTCAAATGGCACAGTGTAATCCCTCACATTCTCATTTGCAAGATCGCCTACATTGAACAATGTATGAATCTTAGATTGAATGACTGACCTGTCTCACTGCGACCATTTCCGATAGTGGCCAGCTCATGAGGGCATGAAAGTTATTGCTGCGTAGATCAGATGCAGAGGCACTCACAGCCATGCAAGTATTTACCTATGGCAGGCCTGGAAAGTCTTCCATTGGGATTACACTCTAGCTCATGCAAACTCTCTCCTAGAATTTATCTCAAAACCAGAATATTAAGTCTCCTTCATAAAACCTAGCCACTCTCTGCACCTCCCCTGCAGACTTCCTGCCCTGTACAATGTCCTCTTAGACATGTGCATGACAAATTGTCAGAAGATGCATTAAATTAACCCCTTCTGGTTGGGAATTCTGCTTTAGCACGTGATTTAAGTATAAACCTCCATGTATTCTTTTCAACCTGGAGGCAATTGTAAAAGTGATAGTGCTAAACACGTCACGCATCCAGTTCATCAAAATAAGTCCCGATTTAATTTCTGAACCTATATTTTTACCATGACAAAACAAGAGGAATATTGGGAGGAATATTTCTGTGAAATCTGTTTTCATTGATGACCCTCTTATTGCTGAATTCTAAGAAACAAGTGGTTGTTGCTTTAGCAGGAAGCCCATTAACAAGGGTACAGTATTTTGGTTTATTTTCCCACCTACTGCAGTTCTCATTAGTCCCTTTATAATTAAATTAAACAATACTTAGTCTTATAATGAATCTTTTTGACGCAACCATTCATAGTCCCTGTAATAAGAGAAATCAACAACACGATGACAAAAAGTATTGCCATAAGACCAGAAGATATAGGAGCAGAATTAAGCCATTTGGCCCATCAAGTCTGCCCTGCTATTTCATCATGGCTGATCCAATTTTCCTCTCAGTCCCAATCTCTTGCCTTCTCGTATCCCTCATACCCTGTCCAATCAAGAACGTATCAACCTCTGCCTTAAATATATCCAATGACTTGGCCTCCACAGCTGCCTGTGGCAAAGAATTCCACAGACTCAAGACTCTCTGGCTAAAAAATTTCTCCTCAGCTCCATTCTAAAAGGACACTCCTCTATTCTGAGGCTGTGTCATCTGGTCTTAGACTCTCCTACCATAGGAAACATTCTCTCCACATCCACTCTATGAAGACCTTTTACATTCAATAGGTTTCAATGAAATCATTCCTCATACAGGCCCAGAGCCATCAAATGCTCTTCATATGTCAAGCCATTCAAACCTGGAATCATTTCTGTGAACCTCCTTTGAACCCTCTCCAGTTTCAGCACATACTTTCTAAGACAAGGGGCCCAAACCTGCTCACAATACTCCAAGTGAGGCCTCACCAGTGCTTCATAAAGTCTCCACATCACATCCTTACTTTTATATTCTAGTCATCTTGAAATGAATGCTAACATTGCATCTGCCTTCCTCACCACAGACTCAACCTGCAAATTAACCTTTAGGGAATACTGCACACAGACTCCCAAATACCTTTGTGTCTCAGATTTTTTTTGTATTTTCTCTCCATTTGGAAAATAGTCAACCCTTTCATTTCTTCTACCAAAGTGCATGACCATACACTCCCCAACACTGTGTTCCATCTGCCATTTCTTTGCCCATTCCCCTAATCTATCTAAGTCCTTCGCAGCCTCACTAATTCCTCAAAACTAGAGAAAAAACTGAGAAAAAATTCCTCAAAACCTTCCACCTATCTTTATATTGTCTGCAAACTTCACAACAAAGCCATCAATTCCATCTTCCAAATCATTAATATCTAATGTACAAAGAATTGTCCCAACACAGACCCCTGTGGAACACCACTAGTCACTGGCAGCCATCCAGAAAAGGCTCCCTTTATTCCCACTCTTTGCCTCCTGCCAATCAGCAACTGCTTTATCCATGCTAGAATTGTTCCTGTAATGCCATGGGTTCATAGCTTGTTAAGCAGCCTCATGTGTTCCACCTCGACAAAGGCCTTCTGAAAATCCAAATACACAACATTAACCTATTCTCCATCATATATCTTGCCTGTTATTTCATCAAAGAATTCCAACAGATTTGTTAGGCAAGATTTTCCCTTGAGGAAACCATACTGACTATGGCCTATTTTATTATGTGCCTCCAAGTAACCTGAGACCTCATCCTTAATAATCGACTCCATCATCTTCCCAACCACTGAGGTCAGATTAACTGGCCTTTAGTTTCTTTTCTTCTGCCTCTCTTACTTCTCGAGTGGAATGATATTTGGTGTGTATTTTCCAGACTTCTAGAACCATTTCAGAGTCTAGTGGTTCTTGAAAGATCATTACTAATGCCTCCACGATCTTTTCAACCACCTCTTTCAGAAATCTGGTGTGTATAACATCTGGTCCAGGTGACTTATCTACCTTAAGACCTTTCAGTTTCCCAAGAACCTTCTCTCCAGTAACAGTAAGTTCACACACTTTATGACACAGACACCTGGAACTTCCACCATACTGCTAGTGTCTTCCACAGTGGAGACTGATGCAAAATACTTATTCAGTTCATCTGCCATTTCGTTGACCTCTATCACTACCTCCCCTGCATCATTTTTCAATGGTCCGATATCCACTATCATCTCTCTTTTACATTTTATGTATCTGAAGAAACTTGTGGTATTCCCTTTAATATTTTTGCCTACATTACTTTTGTATTCCATCTTTACCTTCTTAATGACTTTTTTAGTTGCCTTTGTTGGTATTTGAAAGCTTCCTAATCCTCTAAGTTTCCACTAATTTTTGCTCTATTATATGCCCTCTCTTTGGTTTTGTATGAGTTGACATCACTTGTTAGCTTGTGGGTGTGTCATCTTGTCTTTAGAATATTTCTTCCTCTTTGGGATGTATATATCCTGGGCCTTCTGAAATGCTTCAGCCATTGCTGCTCTCCCATCATCCCTGCCAGTGTTTTTTTTCCCCCAATCGATTCTGGCCATCTCCTCTCTCAAAATAATTCAGTGATGCCTACAGCATCATACCTGCCAATCTGGAACAGTATTGCAAGTCCATCTACCTTATTCCGTATACTGCGCGCATTCAAGTATAACACCTTCAGTCCTGTATTCACCCTTTTCGATTTTGTCTGCCTTTTAGGTTGCAACACATCCTGTTGGCTGCAATTTTGACCTAACAATAGCCTCTCCTCACTGCACATGGCCTTCTGTCTGTCCTTGCTTTAGCCATGGATTGGACAGAGCTTCTTCAGTTAGCTGGAAGAGGCTTTTTACTGCAGCTGAACTAATTGCAAATTCTTTCTCCATGCAATTAATTAATTAACCTTCTGCTTTTCCTTTTCCAACATGGCAGCGATCATACTTTGCAATATTCCAGGAGATCAATCTGCTTGGACTATCCCAGATTTCCAGTCATCTGTCACTAACTCTCACTTTGAGCTTACCTATCTTCAGACTGTTGGTCAGGCAAAGCCTAGATAGGCTTAAGGAATGGTATCTCATCTTCCACATCACTAAAGTTATCACTTTAACTAGATCAGATAAATCCCCTTTTTTCCACATATGTGACTACATTTTTGCTTCAATTTATTTTTGTGGTATTTTGTTTTAAGTACCAGGATTTACCCCACACTTGCTACCTGACTTGTTGGGAATTCATCAAAGTTGTCCTTAAATGAATTGCTACCACACTGAAATAATGCTTCAAGTACAGATACCTGTACAGATACCTATGCAGATTCAGAAAGGTTGACCAGGCCTTTGCAGAGCTGTTATCTTGATCCATCCCCATACAATAACAGAATCAATTATCAGTTAAAGTTACCTGTATTTTCAACTCTACCTAGTAAATAGTTTAGATTAAGAAAAGGAGAATCCTGTCTAATTGATCTTATTCAGCATACATAAAATGCTGGAGGCACTCAGCAGGTCAGGCAACATCTATGGAGGGGATTTAACAGTCAACATTTCAGGTCGGAGCCATTCATTAGAACTTCATCAGAAATAGCAAAAGGTCTCAGCTTGAAATATCAACTGTTTACCTCCCTCCATAGATGCTGCCTAACCTGCTGTTCTTTCAGTATTTTGCGTGTTTCTCAAAGTTTCTGCAGACAATTGACCTCTTTAAAGAGAAATATAAAGGTAGACTGATAAGACAATGTGATTCCTGCCTGTCTCCAAGGTTATATACAGAAGATCAGCTGACACTTGCTGATGCCACAATGTGATGGAGTAGTGGGCATATTGTGAGAATTCATTGAGGCTTATAAGGCACGACCTGCCTTTGACAAAGCCATGATGACTATTTCCAATCATATTATGCTTCTCCTAACGGTCATAAATCCTGCTTCTCAGGATCTTCTCCATCAACTTACCAACCACTGAAGTAAGACTCACTGGTCTATAATTTCCTGGGCTATCTCCACTCCCTTTCTTAAATCAGGGAAACTCCCTCTCTTGAATCAGGGAATAAAATCCACAACCCTCCAATCCTCCGGAATCTCTCCCGTCCCCATTGATGATGCAAAGATCATTGCCAGAGGCTCAGCAATCTCCTCCCTCGCTTCCCACAGTAGCCTGGTGTACATCCCGTCCGGTCCCGGTGAAGATCAAGGAAGAAAACTGATGGCCCATTGGCGGGCAGTGATTCAGCTCCCTCCCACCTAGTGTGTTTCTGAGACCTGGACGACCAACAGCAGGCACCACTACTGTCTAAATATATCTATTGTATTTTGCAGGACATCGCATCTGCTATTTCTTTCATAGTTGTCTTAACGGTCCTTCTGTGTGTAGAAAGCACCAATTGAAAAGAATCGAGTCTTTAACTAGTTTAACAATGGAGGGGATTGGCAAAATGTTTAGTTTGCATTTCATCAGGTACACCATTAAGTTCAATGCAGAAAGACCACAATCTGTGTGGATTGGTGATAACATCTCCTCCTCGCTGACAATCAACACTGGTGCACCTCAGGGGTGTGTGCTTAGCCCACTGCTCTACTCTATATACACACGTCTGTGTGGTTAGGCATAGATCAAATACCATCTATAAATTTGCTGACGATATAACCATTGTTGGTAGAATCTCAGGTGGTGACGAGAGGGCGTAAAGGAGTGAGATACGCCAACTAGTGGAACGATGTCACAGCAACAACCTGGCACTCAACGTCAGTAAGATGAAAGAGCTGATTGTGGACTTCAGGAAGGGGAGAGGAATCAGAAGTGGAGAGAGTGAGTAGCTTCAAGTTCCTGGGTGTCAAGATCTCTGAGAATCCAACCTGGTCCCAACATATCGATGCAGTTATAAAGAAGGCAAGACAGCAGCTATACTTTATTAGGAGTTGAAGGGATTTGGCACATCAACAAATACACTCAAAAACTTCTATAGTTGTACCATGGAGAGCATTCTGACAGGCTGCTTCACTGTCTGGTATGGAGGGGCTACTGCTGCAGAAGGTTGTAAATCTAGTCAGCTCCATCTTGGGCACTAACCTACAAAGTACCCAGGACATCTTCAGGGAGCGGTGTCTCAGAAAGGCAGCATCCATTACTAAAGACCTCCAGCACCCAGGACATGCCCTTTTCTCACTGTTACCATCAGGTAGGAGGTACAGAAGCCTGAAGACACACACTCAGTGATTCAGGAACAGCTTCTTCCCCTCTGCCATCCGATTCCTAAATGGACATTGAATCTTTGGACACTACCTCACTTTTTTAATATACAGTATTTGTTTTTACACTTTTAAAAATCTATTCAATATATGTAATTGATTTACTTGTTTATTTATTATTATTTTTTTAAATTTTATTTATTATTATTTTTTCTCTCTCTCTCTGCTAGACTATGTATTGCATTGAACTGCTGTTGCTAAGTTAACAAATTTCATGTCACATGCTGGTGATAATAAACCTGATTCTGATTCCAATTAGCAATAACTCAAGCAATCTCAAGCGATTGCTTGAGTTATGCTTTTTGTAAAGAGCTCTCTAATATACATTTATAATTCTGGAATGAGAGTTTGATTTTGCTTTTTTCCCCCACAGGAATGAACCAGAAAATTCTCATCTTTAACACTTCTGTATCAGACTCAACCACTGAGCTATCTAACACAAGAAATTTTCTTAAACTTGTCAGCCAGAACAAGCTGTTTCAGAAAAAAGTATTTGTTTCTGGGCTTTTAATATATTTCTTGCTCCATTTTCCTCCCACAGTCCAAAGACGTACTAGTTGATAGGTTAATTGGTCATTGGACGTAAATTGTCGCATGATTAGGCTAGGATTAAATCGGGGGTTGCTGGGTGGGGTGGCTCAAAAGGCAGGCAGGGTCTATTCCACACTGTATCTTTAAATAGACTGAAATAAAAGCGACAAAACTCATTTGTGGATTGAAGACAAATGAAAACACAGCACAAAACATTTCACAAGGCTTGGAGATGGGGTGGTGACAACTGGAAATGAATTAAAGTCAGCCTCAGTGTTATTACTGCATTCCTGTGTCAGATCGATAGATCAAACCCTTTCCAGTGCAGGCAGCAGTTGTCAAGTGTTTTTATTGTTTTTGTATGCCTCAGATTATCCGTTTTCACAGAAACAGCATTACTCTGTGATTTACTGTGTGCTCTTAGAACAAAACCAAGTGTTGTGTGGTGACTGGTTACAGTTATCCTTGTATGACTAACAACAGATGAAAGATTCATTGAACCAATTCTCCTTGAAAGAGACTAGTGAGGCAAAGCTGCCCACTTTCATTCATCCTATCTGATGTCTTCATCAGTGATGTGTTGGAGGGAATGCTCCAGATATTTCTGAAGGAGTTCTGCATTACTTTTTATAGACGATACTGTGTTATTGGCGACTCTCCTGGGGACCCAGTCTGTGCCGTGGTCCATCTTGAATACAGAAGAATAGATAGAAATTGATGTCAGAAACTCCCAACAGCGGCATTATCCCAACAGGGTTTAGTAAAGTCTTAATTTAGAAGATACATGGACATCTATATCCTGTTGATTTGTGTATAATGTAGATTCTGTTTCTCAGGAAATAGCAAGGAGTGAGGATAAACAAAAATGAAAATAAAATTACGGATCCTAGAAATCTGAAAGCAGAGTTAGAGTTTAATATTGAAGGGATTTTATCAGAATTGGGGAGGAGAGGCAAACAATTAGTATTAATTTGCAGGGAGGATGGAGAAGAATGGATAGGACAAAGGGAATGGCTCATTAAGGGTGAGGTCAGGGTTACATGGAAATACATGCATCATCTACTCAAAGAATTAGTCGGGAATGTCAGGCAAAGCAAATATGGTCCTTTGTTTATAAGCAATGAAATGAAGAGTCTTGTAGCATTAGTAATGATCTTTCATGAATCACTAGGTTCTGGAATGGTTCCGTAAGACTGGAAATTTGCAAACGTCACTCCACTCTTCAAGAAGGGGGAGAGGCAGAAGAAAGGAAACTATAGGCCAGTTAGTCTGACCTCAGTGGTTGGGAAGGTGTTGGAGTTGATTATTAAGGATGAGGTCTCAGGGTACTTGGAGGCACATGATAAAATAGGCCATAGTCAGCATGGTTTCCTCAAGGGAAAATCTCGCCTGATGAATCTAATCAAATTCTTTGAAGAAATAACAAGTAGGTTGATAAAGGAGAATTGGCTAATGTTATGTACTTGGATTTTCAGAAGGCCTTTGACAAGGTGCCACACATGAGGCTGCTTAACAAGCTATGAGCCCATGGTATTACAGGAAAGATTCTAGCATGGATAAAGCAGTGGCTGACTGGCAGGAGATAAAGAGTGGGAACAAAGGGAGCCTTTTCTGGTTGGCTGCCAGAAACTAGTGGTATTCCCAAGGGTCTGTGTTAGGACTGATTCATTTTACATATATGCTAAAAGACTTGGATGATAGAATTGATGGCTTTGTTGCAAAGTTTGCAAATAATATGAAAATAGGTGGAGGAGTAGGTAGTTGTGAGGAAGTAGAGAGGCTACAGAAGGACTTGGACAGATTAGGAGAATGGGCACAGTAGTAGCAGATGGAATACAGTGTCGGGAAGTGTAATTTGGTAGAACATAAGAGCATAAGAGGTAGGAGTAGACCATCTGGCTCATTGGACCTGCTCCACCATTCAATAAGATCATGGCTGATCTGGCCATCGACTCATCTCCACCTCCCTGCCTTTCCCTCATAACCCTTAATTCCCCTACTATGCAAAAATCTATCCAATGTATTTACTAAGGTAGCCTCCACTGCTTCATTCGGCAGAAATGCTCTCTGGAGAAAGCAGTTCCTCATCTCAAAGGTTTCAAAGGTACATTTAATGTCAGTGAAATGTATACCATATACATCCTGAAATACTTTCTCTTTGCAACCATCCATGAGAACAGAAGAGTGCCTCAAAGAATGAGTGACCCCAAAGTCCCCCTCCAGCACCTCTCCCTCTCGCGCGTAAGCGGTAGCAAGCAACGATTCCCCCTTCCCCCCCCACCAGCAAAAAAAAGCATTGGCACCCACCACTGAGCACTCAAGTGTGAGGAAAGCAACAGCAAAGACACAGACTTGCATTTACCCCAAAGACTTCGCACTTCACCCAGTGTTCAACATACCACAGGCTCTCTCTTTCCCTAATAAAGGAGAAAGAGATGTCTCCATTTCACAGCGAGAGGGGAGACATAACAAACAACTTGCTGGTTTACGGTGTTAAAAGTCCGTTGCATCGCTTTTTCCGAGCTCTGTGCCCAAAGGTCTCGGGTCTCTGGGCACACAGCCTTAGATCTTCCATCTCCCACGATGCACCGATCTGCTCGGACACTGACCTTCGATCCGCCCGTCTCCAGAGCCACAAAATCTCAGCCCTCCAAAGTCGAGCTGAGCTCTTAGGCTGATTCCTTGGCGTGCCGAACAATGGCCAGTTATGAAACCCTGAGAGCTGGTCCCATTCCCGCAAAGAACCATAATCAGCATGTAACTCCAGGCAAGGGTCTTCAAACGAATCCTGAAAGGGAAGAATAGAGATACTAAGGATGGAAATAGAGCTGTTTCTGAAGATGCAAGCATAGAAACTTAGACCCATGGGTCTCTCTGTTAATGAATATTTGCTATGACCCTACTATCCTACTCCTATTTGACTTCCCACAATGCATTATCTTGCATTTGTCAGGATTCAATTTCATCTGCCAATACTCCAGGCAACTTTCCATCTGACAGATGTGCTGTTGTAGACTTAGACAACATCCCTCACTATCAAAAATCTCTCAAATTTTTGTGGCATCCACAAATTTGCCAATCATTCGCCACAGTAGCATAGTGGTTAGTGTGACAGTTTTACAGCCCAGGCATTGGAGTCTGGAGTTCAATCCCAGCATCCTTTCTAAGGAGTTTCTACATCCTCCCCGTGGAACATGTGGATTTTCTCCGGGTGCTCTGGTTTCCTCCACTGTCCAAATGTGAGTTGGTCATTGTCAATTGTCCTGTGATTAGGCTAGGGTTAAGTCAGGGATTGCTAGCTGCACAGCTCAAAAGGCCAGAAGGGACTGTTCCACACTGTTTCTCTAAATAAACTTCAAATATAAATTACTGCTACACTAATGTATATCACAAACAGCCAAGGTCTCAGCACTGAAGTGGAGTGCCAAGCCCTAAAATGGAATAAAAAATACTGAACACTCCAACTGATGATGTGGAGCTATCAACACTTTTTTATTCCTTCAAATCTGTCTCGGCTTAATGTGTAAACAACACAAGAAAAATAGATACGTGCACAGCTCCTCAGGAACTACCATAATATTCCCGTCAGAGTTTTAAATGAGTTCTGTGGTTTTCTGTATCACCTCCTTCCTGTAAAATATGTCCCTTGCAACTGTTGATTAATTTATGAGGTTTGTGTCCACATAGGCCTGTTGCATTGGCTTCGTGGAAAGACGAGAGTTCCTAGAAGCCATAGCTTCCTGTTTCACAGCTGAGAATTTTAGTAACTAAGCCAAGTGTTACAATATGAAATAAATGCAGTGGGATCCTCTTTGGTGAAACAGGATATATTAGAAATATGTTTCTAGCTAATATTTATATAACAAAAACATCTATGTGATATAGGGCTGCCCCACAGACGGGGATTTTGTTTAATTTTATAACTTTTGTAACCTAACACTGTATTTTTATTTTGATGCCAAGTACAAACCATTGGAGGCTTGAAAACAATTCCAATGTACAATGGGTGATCTCAGGATCAAATGTATAACCAACAATCCCACTTTGGACTGGTATCACCCCGGTTATTACCCCAGATCAGAGACTTAATGCAACCATAAATTAAGCGCTGCACCTACAGTACTGCACAAAAGTCCAAGCTAGAGTGCCTAAGACTTTTGCACAGTACTGTATTTGTCAACGTGGATTGGAGAGTGAGTTTGTGAATCTAGTGGGAGCAAAGGACCACAAACAAGAGAAGATCTGCAGATGCAGACACGAGGAAATCTGCAGATGCTGGAAATTCGAGCAACACACAAAAATTGCTGGTGAATGCAGCAGGACAGGCAGCATCTATAGGAAGAGGTACAGTCGACGTTTTGGGCCGGGACCCTTCATCAGGATTAACTGAAAGAAGAGATAGTGAGAGATTTGAAAGTGGGAGGGGGAGGAGGAGATCCGAAATGATAGGAGACAGGAGGGGGACGGATGGAGCCAAGAGCAGGAGAAGGGAGAGGACCATGGGACAGGAAGCCTGGGGAGAGAGAGAAGGGGGGAGGGGAGCCCGGAGGGTGGAGAACAGACAAGGAGTTATAGTGAGAGGGACAGAGGGAGAAAAAAGAGAGGGAAAAAAGGGGGGAAAATAAAAAAAATATATAAGATAAATAAATAAGGTATGGTGTGTGAAGGGGAGGAGGGGCATTAACAGAAGTTAGAGAAATCAATGTTCATGCCATCAAGTTGGAGGCTACCCAGACGGAATATAAGGTGTTGTTCCTCCAACCTGAGTGTGGCTTCATCTTTACAGTAGAGGAGGCCGTGGATAGACATGTCAGAATGGGAATGGGATGTGGAATTAAAATGTGTGGCCACTGGGAGATCCTGCTTTCTCTGGTGGACAGAGCGTAGGTGTTCAGCAAAATGGTCTCCCAGTCTGCGTCGGGTCTCGCCAATATATAGAAGGTCACATCGGGAGCACCGGACGCGGTATATCACCCCAGCTGACTCACAGGTGAAGTGTTGCCTCACCTGGAAGGACTGTCTGGGGCCCTGAATGGTGGTAAGGGAGGAAATGTAAGGGCATGTGTAGCACTTGTTCTGCTTACAAGAATAAGTGCCAGGAGGGAGATCAGTGGGGAGGGATGGGGGGGGGGAAACGAATGGACAAGGGAGTCGCGTAGGGAGCGACCCCTGCGGAAAGCGGGGGGGGGGGTGGGAAAGATGTGCTTAGTGGTGGGACATCCCCCTCGACCTAGAATGAAAAGCCTCATCCTGAGAGCAGATGCGGCGGAGACGGAGGAATTGCGAGAAGGGGATGGCGTTTTTGCAAGAGACGGTGAGAAGAGGAATAGTCCAGATAGCTGTGAGAGTCAGGAGGCTTATAGTAGACATCAGTGGATAAGCTGTCTCCAGAGGCAGACAGAAAGATCTAGAAAGGGGAGGGAGGTGTCAGAAATGGACCAGGTAAACTTGAGGGCAGGGTGAAAGTTGGAGGCAAAGTTAATGAAGTCAACGAGCTCAGCATGCGTGCAGGAAGCAGTGCAAATGCAGTCATCGATGTCGCGAAGGAAAAGAGGGAGACAGATACCAGAAGATGGGGCAAGCCTAGTCACTGAAAGTTACAGAGAAATTATTTTAAAAATCATGCTCAGGTGTTACCCTTGATCTGGAGTAGTGTTATCCTAGAAAGATGGAAGTGATCAGTACCATTGTTATCTTAAGCACCTAGCCTCAAGCCAGTGTCTGGACAATCACTTTGGATAATCTGATTAGTTCTTTTATGAAAACAGAATGTTGGAAACCATCATCAAGTAAGGCAGTTTTTGTAGAAAAAGAAAGAGATTTAACATTTCAAGTCAAAGGTTCTGGTCAGATGAAACATCTCCAACCTGTAACATTAACTCTCTTTCACTTTCCAGAGATAAGACTTTCCACATGTTGAGTGCTTCAAACATTTTCTGTTTTTACAGAATCTGCAGTTTTAGAAACATAGAAACATAGAAAACCTACAGCACAATACAGGCCCTTCTGCCCACAATGTTGTGCCAAACGTACTTACCTTAGAAATTACCTCGGTTTACCCATAGCCCTCTATTTTTCTGAGCTCTATATACCTATCCAGGAGTCTCTTAAAAGACCCTATCGTATCCGCCTCCACCACTGTCGCCGGCAGCCCATTCCACGTACTCACCACTCTCTGCATAAAAAACTTACCCCTGACATCTCCTCTGTACCTACTTCCAAACACCTTAAAACTGTGCCCTGTTAGCCATTTGAGCCCTGGGTAAAAGCCTCTGACTATTCACATGACCAATGCCTCTCATCATCTTTTACACCTCTATCAGGTCACCTCTCATCCTCCATCGCTTCGAGGAGAAAAAGCCAAGTTCACTCAACCTGTTTTCATAAGACATGCTCCCCAGTCCAGGCAACATCCTTGTAAATCTCCTCTGCACCCTTTCTATAGTTTCCACATCCTTCCTGTAGTGAGGTGACCAGAACTGAGCACAGTACTCCAAGTGGGGTCTGACCAGGGTCCTATATAGCTGCAACATTACCTCTCGGCTCAATCCCACAACTGATGGAAGACCAATACACCGTACACCTTCTTAACCACAGAGTCAACCTGCGTAGCAGCTTTATTTTGTATTTTCAATAGCTCTTTCATGTTCCTATTCTTTCACAAGTTTCTATTATTATTTCCTAAAATACCTGAAAATTATTTGGAATTTCTTTGAATTGCATTTGTACTGCATTTGACTGGCCTTTTCCCATCAGGTATATCAATGATAAACTCTATTGTGTGGTGCAATGTTCTGCTGAAGCTGAGAATCAATTGATAGTAGTGGTCATTCCAATGTCACTGTGGTCCTCTGTAGCTATGACACACTTACACAGGAATAAATCTGAACGCCTCGTGCCAACATTAATCAGGAAGCAGTGTGTGATCAACGGCATTCCTCTGGCACATGCGGTCCTCATTATCCACTAATTTTCCATCCACGTATTGGCATGGACAGGATCAAATGTGTATCACCATGAGTGTTGGTAAATATCACACAGTCCTCTGGAGTTATGTCCTGTGGTGCTGGCCTACTAGAACGAGCGCTGCCTAAGGCTTCCTGTGAACAGGACGATGCATCTCATCTCTCCCTAATTAGGACAGCACCTAATTACATGGAGTAGGAGCAAGGCTGAGTTCTGAGCGATAAGTGCAATGCTTGGAGATCCTCCCCGTCTTGTTGGCTTCATACAAAAAGCAACAGCACAGCTCCAAAAGTGAAAAGAGCAGTAGTAATTTGTCATCGGTATTAGCTACACTTGTGGGAGTTCCAAAATATCAGAGATCATTAAAAAGCATCACGGCTGATCTGCCCAAGACCACAAGAAAATTGCACAGAATTATGAAGACAACCCAGTCCATTGACTCCACATACAATACATTTCCTTGGGAAAAAAGCCAGCATAATCAAGTACCCTTCGCATGCTGGTCATTCTCTCTTCCCACTCCACCCAGGCCCTACCCCTCACCCTAATAGGCCAGAAGATACATAAGCTCGAGCTCACACTCCGCCAGGCTTGGAGGGAGCTCTGATCCTGCTGTTATAGGACTCTGAATGGTTCTCTTGTACAATAAAGATGAACTCTTATTCTCTCAGTCTACCTTGTCATAGACTTTGCACTTTGTCGGCCTGCACTGTACTTTCTCTAACTGAATCAGAATTAGGTTTAATGGCACTGTTGTTTTTGCAATACATAATAAAACAAATTTATACATTATAATAAGATATATTTTTTTGAGAGGGTGAGAGAGACCCAATGCTACATGAATCGGCAGATTAGTGGCTGAAGTCAACTGTTAAAGATATTTGGTATATGTGCTAACCCCGAGAAAACACTCTAATATATATATAATATGTGATTCAAAAAGAGAGAGGAAAAAAGAAAATAGTGAGGTAATGTGATATTGTACATGAGTTCACTGCCTGTTCAGAAATATGATGGCGGGAGGCAAGAAGCTGTTCCTAAAACACTGAGTGTGTGTCTTCAAGCTTTTGTACCTCTTCCTTGATGGTAGCAATGAGAAGAGGGCATGTCCTGAGTGATGGGGGTCCTTAATGTTGGATGCTGCCTTTCTGAGTCATCACATTTTGAAGGTGTCCTGGATGCTGCGGAGGCTGGTGCCCATGATGGAGCTGACTGAATTTTGCAACTTTCTGCAGCTTTTTCTGATGCTGTTCAGTGCCCGCGCACCCTCCCCCCATAACCAGACAGTGGTGGTATCGGTTAGAATGCTCTCCACAGTACATCTGTAACATGCCAGCACCACAGGACATTGTAAAATAACTAAAATAACTGGGTCCAGAATACACGCACGCTTACAACTCAAACATATTTTTATTTTGTTTGTGCACAAGGCACAAGGACAAGGCATGGCCCCTGTCACCACACTGTTCTGGTCTGAACAGAAAACTGCTATTTTTGTACAGAATTTGTTTATCAGTTACAGATATTTACCATTTGGTAAATGTATATGTTTGAATTTCATATCTGCAAGCACAATCGCCATTCACAGTAGAGATGTTAAAAGTCAGTCACAACTTCAAGCTGTCAACCGATGATATTTTGAAGTTAGTAAATACAATTGTCCCTTAGTTGTTGGGTGTATTTCACATCCTTTCATCGTTCCCATCTCGCCTGTCTCCGGCACCCTCTATTGTGTAAAGGGCCTCTCTTTTCTAAACTGATTGCACACTGCCACAGCCATTCTCACCTATCTGTCTGCAATGAGCATGATTGGCTCTAGTGGTCTCACTTCAAAGATCTTCCTTGTCTGGGTTTGACTACACACCGTTGCAGTCATCCTTACCTGGACGTTGTCTTTAATCCTTGTTTCACTACAACTTCCACAGATTGAGACATGATGTAGATGGCCACTGTGGACAAGTTTGGACAGAGTGCTGAGGCTGACTACCTATGTTCTCCCAGGAAAGCTGACTAATTGGGAGATGTGAACAAGAACTCAGCAATGAGTCAACACAGTCAAGGACAGAGAGAACAGACAGAAGTTGCATTATAAACTGAGCAGGTGTTGGGTACCATTCAGAGTCAGAATTTTCAGACATTTCAAAGGTATGGATACATTGAAATATAATTTTTGTTCCATGACAACATGAAAATATCCAAGATAATGACTCGACCTGCCTGTTCACTCAGCAGAGACTGACTGAATGGCAGAGTGTTTCAAATATTGTAACTTACCTGTAAAATAGGTGATGCTCAGGAACTTCAGTTTGGCTCTTTGCTGTTCCATTCCAAAGTGAAAGTCAGTCATGGGGCAGAGGCAGGGTGCTCTAGGTAGAAAGATTTTTTTTTCCACTGAGTACCACTTGTTCAATATCATCAGTTTCCCTAATGGCATGAAGGCAAGTAAGTGTCAAGAAAGAAACAAGAGTTACGAGTCAGAGCATGGAAACAGGCCATTCTGCCCCAATGTCACAGTGAGAACCTCATCTTCCAGCACTTGACCTATAGCCTTCTATGCCAGGGTGAATTAAGTTCTCGTCTCCACACTTCTTAACTATTGTTGGTGACTGTTTCCACCACTATCTCACACAGTGTATTTCGGTATTCACCACTCTCTGGGTGAAACATAGAAACATAGAAAATAGGTGCAGAAGTAGGCCATTTGGCCCTTCGAGCCTGCACCGCCATTCAGTATGATCATGGCTGATCATCCAACTCAGAACCCTGTACCTGCCTTCTATCCATAACCCCGATCCCTTTAGACACAAGGGCCATATCTAACTCCCTCTTAAATATAGCCAATGAACTGGCCTCAACTGTTTCCTGTGGCAGAGAATTCCACAGATTCACCACTCTCTGTGTGAAGAAGTTTTTCATCATCTCGGTCCTAAAAGGCTTCCCTTTTATCCTCAAACTGTGACCCCTCGTTCTGGACTTCCCCAACATCGGGAACAATCTTCCTGCATCTAGCCTGTCCAATCCCTTTAGAATTTTATACGTTTCAATAAGATCCCCCCTCAATCTTCTAAATTCCAATGAGTATAAGCCTAGTCGATCCAGTCTTTCTTCATATGAAAGTCCTGCCATCCCAGGAATCAATCTGGTGAACCTTCCTTGTACTCCCTCTATGGCAAGGATGTCTTTCCTCAGATTAGGGGACCAAAACTGCACACAATACTCCAGGTGTGGTCTCACCAAGGCCTTGTACAACTGCAGTAGTACCTCCCTGCTCCTGTACTCGAATCCTCTCGCTATGAATGCCAGCATACCATTCGCCTTTTTCACCGCCTGCTGTACCTGCATGCCCACTTTCAATGACTGGTGTATAATGACACCCAGGTCTCATTGCACCTCCCCTTTTCCTAATCGGCCACCATTCAGATAATAATCTGTTTTCCTGTTTTTGCCACCAAAGTGGATAACTTCATACTTATCCACATTAAATTGCATCTGCCATGAATTTGCCCACTCACCCAACCTATCCAAGTCACCCTGCATCCTCTTAGCATCCTCCTCGCAGCTAACACTGCCGTCCAGCTTCGTGTCATCCGCAAACTTGATAAAGGTGATAAAGGTTTCCTTCCAAACCCTCTAAATCTTTTCCCTTCTTAACCTATATCATCTTGCTTTAATTGCCTCTGGGAAGGGGCAATGTTTCTTGCAGTCTACCTTGCTTATACTCCTCATAATGTTATTCACCTCTGTCATGAGTGGACTCTGCAACTCTTGTTCTCAATATTAGTTATCACTGATTTATTCATTATTGTTATTATTATTATATTTGCAATTTGTCTTCTTTTGTACATTGGTTGTTTGACTGTCTTTGTGTTTTGATTTTCATTGTGTTTCTTGGTATCTATTGTGTATGCCCACAAGAAAATGAATCTCAGGGTTGTATATGGTGACATATATGTACTTTGATAATAAATTTGCTTTGAGCTTCAAAGTGTTTTATAGACTTACAGCATAATCTCCCTGCTATTTTATATAATAACCCAATGAAGTAGGTCAATATGATGTTGTGGGCATTTGCAAAAAAAGGACAGGCAGGAAGGCACAGGCGGTGGTGTGGCTCAGTTGGTAAGAGATGGAATTACATCTTTAGAAAGAGGTCAGAGAACGTTGAATCTTTGTGGGTGGAGTTAAGATTGTGCAAGGGTAATAAAAACTTATGGGAATTAAATAGAGGCCTCCAAATAGCAGTCAAGATATGGGGTTGAGATTGCAAAGGGAGCTGGAAGAAGCTTGTAATAAGTGTAAAGACGCAATTGTAAAGGGGAACTTCAATATACAAAGGGATTGGGAAAATCAGGTTGGTGTCGGATCGCAAGAGAGGGAATTTGTTGAATGTCTATGAGATGGCTTTTTAGAACAGCTTGTGCTCGAGCCTGCTAGGGGAAAGGTTATCTTAGATTAAGTGTTGTGTAATAACCCAGACTGTATTAGTCAGCTTAATGTAAAGGAACCCTTAGGAGGCAGTGATCAGAATAAGATTGAATCATACTGTAATTTGAGAGGGAGAAGCATAAGTCAAATGTATCAGTATCGCAATGGAATAAAGGGAATGACAGAGGCATGAGAGAGGAACTTGCCCAGGTAGATTGGGGGAGGATACTGGTGGGGATGATGGCAGAGCAGAGATTCTGAAGTTTCTGGGAATAGTTCACAGGGCACAGGATAGATATGTCCTACAGAGGAAGAAGTTCTCAAATGGCAGGGGTAGGCAGCTGTGGCTGACAAGGAAAGTTAAGGACCTCATAAAAGCCAAGGAAAGGGCATAAGGTAGCAAAAGTGAGTGGGAAGTTAGATGATTGGGAAGCTTTTAAAATCCAACAAAAGGCAGTTAAAAAAGTTATAAGAGGGGAAAAGGTGAAATAAGAGGGCAGAGTAATATAAAGCAGGACGCCAAAAGTTTTTCAGTTATTTAAAGAGAAAAGGGTAGGTGAGAGTTGATATTGGACCACTGGAAAATGATGCTGGTGAGGCAGTAATGGGAGATGAAGAAATGGAAGATGAATTTAATGAGTACTTTGCACCAGTTTTCACTGTGGAAGATACCAGCAGTATGCCAGGGGTCCGTGAGTTTCAGGGAGGTAGGCAAAAGCGCTAGGCAAACTAAAAGGCCTTAAGGTGGATAAGTCACGTGGACTACATCCCAGAGCCCTGAAAGTGATTGCTGAAGAGATAAAAGATGCATTGGTCATGATCTTCCAAGAATCACTTGATTCTGGCATGGTTGCAGAGGACTGGAAGGGGGGAAGACAAAAGAGAGGAAATTCTTGGCCAGTTAGCCTAACCTCAGTGGCTAACTGAGGTCCAATTGGGAAAGTGTTGGAGTCTATTATTAAGGATGAGGTTTCAGGGTACTTGGAGACTAATGATAAAATAAATCAAAGTCAGCATGGCTTCTTTAAAGAGAAATCTAACTTGACAAATCTGTTAGAGTTCTTTGAGGAAGTAACAAGCAGGGTGGACAAAGGAGAGGCAGTGGATGTCATTTACTGTATTTTCTGAAGATGTTTGACAAGGTGCCACACACGAGGCTGCTGAACAAGATAAAATCCTATAGTATTACAGGAAAGATACTGGCATGGATAGAGGAATAGCTGACAGGCAGGAGGCAGTGAGTGGGAATAAAAGGGGCTTTTTCTGGTTGGCTGCCAGTGACTAGTGGTGTTCCTCAGGGGTCCCTGTTGGGACCGCTAATTTTCCCATTGTTTGTCAATGATTTGGGTAGTGGAATTGATGGCTTTGTGGCAAAGTTTGCAGATGATCATAGAACATAGAAATCTACAACACACTACAGGCCCTTTGGCCTGCAAAGTTGTGCCAACCATGTAACCTACCCTAGAAACTACCTAGAATTTCCCTAGCGCATAGCCCTCTATTTTTCTAAGCTCCATGTACCTATCTAAGAGGCTCTTAAAAGACCCTATTGTATCCACTTCCATCACCGCCGCTGGCAGTGCATTCCACACACCTACCACTCTCTGTCTGAAAAACTTACCCCTGACATCTCCTCGGCACCTATTTCCAAGCACCATAAAACTGTGCCTTCTCGTGTTAGCCATTTCAGCCCTGGGAAAAAGCCTCTGACTATCCACACGATCCATGCCCCTCATCATCTTACACACCTCTATCAGGTCACCTCTCATCCTCCGTCGATATCAATATAGGTGGAGGGGTAGGTAGTGCTGAGGAAGCAATGTGATTACAGCAGGACTTAGACAAATTGGAAGAATGGGCAAAAAAGTGGCAGATGGAATACAGCGTTGGGAAATGTATGATGATGTATTTTGGTAAAAGGAACAATAGTGCAGACTATTATCTAAATGGAGAGAAAATTCAAAACATCAGAGGTGCAAAGGGACTTAGAAGTCCTTGTGCAAGACTCCCAGAAGGAAAAATTCACAGGCTGAGTCTGTGATAAAGAAGGCAAATGCGCTATTTGATTTATTTCAAGAGAATTGAATATAAAAGCAAGGAAATAATGCTGAAGCTTTACAAGACAGACGTCAGGCCTCACTTGGAATATTGTGAACAGTTTTGGGCCCCATATCTCAGAAAGCATGGACTGTCATTGGAGAGAGTCCAGAGGAGGTTCATGAGGATGATTCCAGGAATTAAAGGGTTAACATATGAGGAGCGTTTGGTAGCTTTAGGCCTGTATTCACTGGCATTTAGAAGAATGTGTGGGGATCTCATTGAAACCTACCAAATGTTGAACGGACTACATAAGGTGGATGTTTCCTCTGTTGGGGGTATCCAGAACTAGAGGGCACAACCTTAAAATTGCAGGGTGACCTTTTAGAACAGAGGTAAGAAGGAATTTTTTTAGCCAGAGGGTAGAGAATCCATGGAATGCTCTGCCACAGACCGTGGTGGAAGCCAAGACTGTGGGTATATTTAAGGCGAAAATTAATTGTTTCCTGATTGGTCAGGGCATCAAAGGATATGGCGAGAAGGCAGGTGTATGGAATTGAGTGGGATCCAGGATCAGCCATGATGGAATGGCGGAGCAGACTCAATGGGCTGAATGGCCTAATTCTGCTCCTTTGTCTTATGTCTTATTAAGGCCAGTATCCTATATTTGTTCTTAAACACATTTTATCTACCTGCAACACTATCTTCAAGGATCTTTGTACTTGCTCAGTCCTTCTGGGACTTTATCTATCATGTAAGTCCTTGCCTCCTTGACTTCCTAATTTACTTTATTCAAGCATCGTCTAACACTTTATAAGAGGGGTGATTGATAAGTTTGTGGCCTAAGGTAGAAGGAGTCAATTTTAGAAAACCTAGCACATTTATTTTTCAACATAGTCTCCTCCTACATTTACACACTTAGTCAAGCGGTCGTGGAGCATACGGATCCCTTCTTTGTAGAAGTGGTCCACAGCAGGGGTGATTGATAAGGTAGAAGGAGGTGAGAGCCGTCGTTGGGGCCCTAATGTGTGGTAAAGATGCCTCTGGGTTATTGAACAGCTGAGGGAATGGTGCCCTGCAATGTAAGCTCCAGTATCCAGAACGTCCTCTGGGTTAAATAGAGATAATCTGTCTTGTCCCTGCAAATCCTGTCCACCGAGGTGGTGTTAATTGAAGTCCACCCAGTGGACCAGTGGCCCACCCAGTGCCAAATGCAATATTGTATCTTGACCAACATTACCTGTTAGACATATTGGTCCATCAGTTTTGTTGTTGATGCCAAAGAGACAGGAGGTGAGTAGTCGGGTGTTGTGGTGTGTAGTGTGTGAAGACTTCCATTTCTTCCTCTGTTGACACACACCTTCTGTGTGCTCCCTCTTTGTGTAGTTGTATTCCTTTGAACTATTCCCAAACACTCCTTTTCCAGTCATGTGCCGAGCTTTCTAGGAGTCAGTGGAATGTTACAATTAAAGAAAGCTTTGAGTACATCCTTAAATCTTTTTCTCTATCCATTTTGTAATCTCCTATATGAAATCTTGGAATAAAACGCCCGTGGAAGTACGACCATAAGACCATAAGACATAGGAGCATAATTAGGCCATCTGTCCTGTCGAGTCTGCTCCACCATTCAATCATGGCTGATCCTTTTTTGTAATCTCCTCCTCAATCCCAGTTCCCAGCCTTCTCCCCGTAACCTTTGATGCCAAGTCCAATCAAGAACCTATCAGTCTCTGCCTTAAATACACCCAACAACCTGGCCTCCACAGCTGCTTGGGGCAATAAATTCCACAAATTCACCACCCTCTGGCTAAATAAATTTCTCTGCATCTCTGTTTTAAATGGATGCCCCACTATCCTGAAGCTGTGCCCCCTTGTCCTAGACTCCCCCACCATAGGAAACATCCTTTCCACAGCTGCTCTGTCTAGGCCTTTCAACATTCAAAAGGTTTCAATGAAATCCTGCCCTCGTCCTTCTGAATTCCAGCAGTACAGACCCAGAGCCATCAAGCATTCCTCGTATGATAAATCTTTAATTCCTGGAATCATCCTTGTGAACCTCCTCTGGACCCTCTCCAATGCCAGCACAGCTTTTCTTAGATGAAGAGCCCAGAACTCTTCACAGTACTCAAGGTGAGGCCTCACCAGTGCCTTATAAAGCCTCAGCATCACATCCCTGCTCCTATATTCTAGACCTCTTGAAATGAATGCTAACATGGCATTTGCCTTCCTCACCACCAACTCAACCTGCAAGTTAACGTTTTGGGACTCCCAAGTCCCTTTGCATCTCAGATTTTTGGATTTTCTCCCCATTTTCAAAATAGTTCGCACAGTTATTTCTACTACCAAAGTGCATGACCATGTATTTTCCAACAGTGTATTTCATTTGCCTCTTTCTTGCCCATTCTCCTAATCTGTCTAAGTCCTTCTGCATCCTACCTGTTTTCGCAACACTACCTGCCCTACCATTAATCTTGATATCATCTGCAAACTTGGGAACAAAGCCATCTATTCCATCATCTAAATCAATTATATACAGCATAAAAAAAAGTAGTCCCAACACCAACCCCTGCGGAACACCACTAGTCACCGGCAGCCAACCAGAAAAGGATCCTTTTATTCCCACTTGCTGCCTCCTACCAATCAGCCAATACTCTAACTATGTTAGTAACTTTCCTGTAATACCATGGGCTCTTAACCTGGTAAGCAGCCTCATGTGTGACACCTTGTCAAAAGCCTTCTGAAAGTCCAAATATACAACATCCACAGCATCCCCTTTATCTATCCCACTTGTAATCTCCTCAAAGAATTCCAACAGGTTCATCAGTCAGGATTTTCCCCTAAGGAAACCATGCTGACTTTGTACTATCTTGTCCTGTGTCACCAAGTACTCCATCACCTCATCCTTAACAATTGACTCCAACATCTTCCCAACCACTGAGGTCAGGCTAACTGGTCTATAATTTCCTTTCTGCTGCTTTTCTCCTTTCTTAAAGAGTGGAGTAACATTTTCAATTTTCCAGTCCATGCCAGAGTCCAATGATTTTTGGAAAATCATTTCTAATGCCTCCATAATCTCTAACATTACCTCTTTCAGAACCCTCGGGTGCAGTTCCTCTGGTCTGGGTGACTTATGTACCTTTACGTCTTTAGCTTTTTGAGCACCTTCTCCCTTGTAATAGTAACTGCACCCACTTCTCTTCCCTCACACGCTACAACATCAGGCATATTGCTAGCGTCTTCCATAATGAAGACTGATGCAAGATACTCATTTAATTCATCTGCCATCTCCTTGTCCCCCATTATTATTTCTCCTGCCTCATTTTCTAGCAGTTCTATATCCACCCTCATTTCTCTTTTAATTTTTACATACTTCAAAAAACTTTTACTATCCACTGTGATACTACTTGCTCGCTTACTTTCATATTTTATCTTTTCCCTTCTAATGATTTTTTTTTAGTTGCTGTCTGTAGGTTTTTAAAAGCATTCCAATCCTCTCTCTTCCAACTAATTTTTGCTTTCTTATATGCCCTTTCTTTTGCTTTTGCAATAGCTTTGACTTCCCTTGTCAGCTATGGTTGTACTATTTTACCGTTTGAGTATTTCTGCATTTTTGGAATACACATGTCCTGCCCCTTCCTCAGTTTTCCCAGAAACTCACGCCATTGCTGCTCTGCTGACATCCCTGCCAGCATCTCCTTCCAATTTCTTTGGCCAACTCCTCTCTCATACGACTGTAATTTCCTTTACTCCACTGAAATACTGCTACATCAGACTTTACTTTCTCCCTATCAAATTTCAAGTTGAACTCAATCATATTGTGATCACTGGTTCCTAAGGGTTCTTTTACCTTAAGCTCCCTAATCACCTCCAGTTCATTACATAACACCCACTCCAGTATAGCTGATCTCCTAGTAGGCTCAATGACAAACCACTCTAAAAAGCCATCTCTTAGACATTCAACAAACTCTCTCTCTTGAGATCCATTACCAACCTGATTTTCCCAATTGAACTGCTTTTTCTATTTCCTGTTGTAACCTGTGGTCCACCTCCCAGCCACTGTTAGGAGGCCTGTGTGTAACTGTTAAGGATTCAGCCTGAACACTGGGTCAAAGGGCCTCTGCTGGTAGCTCTGGATCACAACAGTGTTTAATTTCTGTTTTCTTTCACCTGGCCATGTGGGTTCTGGCCCAGCCCCTTTCCTTTTTGGACTTCCTCCAATTACCTGCTTGTCTCCTTATTTGCACCCACTTGTTTCTAATTTTCACTCATTACCCTGTCCATTTAAACCCTGCCTTGAGTTAGTATACTCTGCCAGTTTGTCCTAGTTCTGACCTGTGTTGTTCTAGCCTGTCATTGTGATGTCTGCCAACTGATTCTGTGTTTTGGATTTTGCCTATTCTTGGACCTGATTTTTGCCTGAGTGTTCTGGATTGTCTGCCCTCACCTGACTGCCTTTCTGGGTAAGACCTCTGTCTGGGTAAGGCCTCTGCCTGCCATTTTGGATTTGTGCCTGCCTTCTGTTTTTGAAAGACTGTTGCCTTTGTGCTCCCTAATAAATCCTGGTGAAAAAGTATTCATTGGTCTGCACTTGAGTCCCACTGAAACCTGACAGAACCTGACAATAACTGCCATCAATGTCCTTTCACACTTAGTTTCTTAACTCAACCTGCAAGGATTCAACATCTTCTGATCCTATGTTACATCTTTCTGCTGATTTGATGCCATTTTTTACCAGGAGAGCCACACCACCCCCTCTGCTAACCTTCCTCTCCCTCTGATATAATGTATAACCTTGGACATTCAGCTCCCAACTACAACCATCCTTCAGCCATGAGTCAGTGATGGCCACAACATCATACCTGGCAATCTGTAATATTGCAACAAGATCATCCACCTTATTTCTTGTACTCTGTGCATTTAGATACAACACCTTGAGTACTGTAATGTTTATCATTCAGAAATCAAACCCAAATGCAGTCACTAAAAGAAAAAGAATAGTGAAATGTTTGAACAAATGAATTGATGTCTCACCTTTTCAAGATTTAAACTGAGTTGCCAAGATTACAGAGCAATATAAACTGCTAGCTCAACCAACATTGCCTTAATTACTTTGTTACTGTTTGAAGATTACAGAAACCTTTGCCACAAGAAGCACAGTCTCTAGCACAGCAATAGATCTTTGAAATAGTGACAAACACTAATGTCTGAAGACAGAACATGAAAAGGAATTGTTACATTTTAATAAAGTGTTCATCTGTAGCCTCTGCAGATAGACCACTAAAATAGTACATATTAGTCTCAATGATTTGTACAGTGTGAACTTCACTTATTTCACAGTGGTGTTGATAATCATGTCAGTTTGTTATAATAGGAAATTGTATTAACAAAAAAAGCCTTAGTGTTGTAATTATTTTGTGGCTGCTCATTACCTAAATAAATGAGTTCAGTGTTAGACTCTAGTTGGATCTCATCAAGGTAAATGCTATTCATGCAGGGAAATAGGACACTTTCCATTTTGAGAACTCAAGGTCACTTTTTATTGGCTTTCATAAGTTCAGATATGGACTTGTTTTCCAAGAAGTAGTGCAAGGAGGAAGACTTCCATTATGATGCCTCTTTCACATCCAAAGGACACCTATCAAAGTGGCCAATGAGTATGTGATGTTTGTGACTATATATACTGTTTTATTTATTTATTTACTTATTTAGAGGTATAGCATGGAATCAGTCCTTCCAGCCCTTCAAGCCACACTGCCTGCTGCCCCACAACCATGATTTAATCCTAACCTAATCATAGAACAATTTTTCAATGACCAATTAACCAATAAACCTACTTGCAAAAACATCATCCCCTTCTCACAATTCCTCCGTCTCTGCCGCATCTGCTCTCAGGATGAGGCTTTTCATTCTAGGACGAGGGAGATGTCCTTTTTTAAAGAAAGGGGCTTCCCTTCCTCCACCATCAACTCTGCTCTCAAACGCATCTCCCCCATTTCACGTACATCTGCTCTCACTCCATCCTCCCGCCACCCCACTAGGAATAGGGTTCCCCTGGTCCTCACCTACCACCCCACCAGCCTCCGGGTCCAACATATTATTCTCTGTAACTTCCGCCACCTCCAACGGGATCCCACCACTAAGCACATCTTTCCCTCCCCCCCTCTCTCTGCATTCCGCAGGGATCGCTCCCTACACAACTCCCTTGTCCATTTGTCCCCCCCATCCCTCCCCACTGATCTCCCTCCTGGCACTTATCTGTGTAAGCGGAACAAGTGCTACACATGCCCTTACACTTCCTCCCTTACCACCATTCAGGGCCCCAAACAGTCCTTCCAGGTGAGGCATCACTTCACCTGTGAGTCGACTGGGGTGATATACTGCGTCCGGTGCTCCCAATGTGGCCTTATATATTGGTGAGACCCGACGCAGACTGGGAGACCGCTTTGCTGAACATCTACGCTCTGTCCGCCAGAGAAAGCAGGATCTCCCAGTGGCCACACATTTTAATTCCACATCCCATTCCCATTCTGACATGTCTATCCACGGCCTCCTCTACTGTAAAGATGAAGCCACACTCAGGTTGGAGGAACAACACCTTATATTCCGTATGGGTAGCCTCCAACCTGATGGCATGAACATTGGCTTCTCTAACTTCCGCTAGGCCCCACCTCCCCCTCGTACCCCATCTGTTACTCTTTTTTATGCACACATTCTTTCTCTCACTCTCCTTTTTCTCCCTCTGTCCCTCTGAATATACCTCTTGCCCATCCTCTGGGTCACTCCCCCCCCCCCCCGTCTTTCTTCCCGGACCTCCTGTCCCATGATCCTCTCGTATCCCCTTTTGCCTATCACCTGTCCAGCTCTAGGCTCCATCCCTCCCCCTCCTGTCTTCTCCTATCATTTTGCATCTCCCCCTCCCCCTCCAGCTTTCAAATCCCTTACTCACTCTTCCTTCAGTTAGTCCTGACGAAGGGTCTCGGCCTGAAACGTCGACTGCGCCTCTTCCTAGAGATGCTGCTTGGCCTGCTGTGTTCACCAGCAACTTTGATGTATGTTGCTTGAATTTCCAGCATCTGCAGAATTCCTGTTGTTTGCGTTTAAAAACCTACTTGCTATTTCTTTGGACTGTAGAAGGAAAATGGAGTACTAAGAGAAAGCCCACACATTCCACAGGAAGGACTTAGAGACTCCTTCCAGTCAACACTGGAATTGAACTACCTAAGATGTAAAAGTGTTGGCTACCATGCTGCCCAAAGGAACTTTGTTTGATTTGGCTGTATACATGTGTATGGTTGAATGACAATAAACTTGAACTGAAATCTATTCACAGCCAATGAAATTCCTGTAGTTTTGGGCCACCATTGTACTGTAGGAAACAAAATGGAAATTTTCAAGCAGCAGATCCCTGAGTATGACAGTGACCAGTTGGTTTGGTTTAGGGATGAATATTAGCCAAAGAACTTTCCCTTCACCTGAGAGGATAATGAGACACTCTACTTTAATCTCAAGCACTGATTTCCAGAGTAGGGTTTAAATATTTGACCTTCTGATTTGAAGGTAAAAATGCCTCCAGCTGAGTCCCATTCATGTGGCAAAATGAGGTGGTCACTAGGGAGCAGTAACCATTGGAGATGTCTCTCAAATCAGATGACTACAAAGAAAGTTGGAATCTGATGAGTCATTGTTGCTGTTCATAGAATCACAAAGTCATTCAGTGCAGAAAAGCCCTTCGGCCCACCATGTCCATCCTAACAATCAAGTACCCATCTATACTAATCCCATTTGCCAGTTGAATTAGACAGAATTTCAGGCCTAAATTACTCAATTTGAACCACTGTTACCCTGTATTATGGTTGTCCTAGGCTAACAGTCACCCTTGCAGCACCTGACTTCAAGCATCATCTCTTGGGCGTAACTGAATAAGTGTCAGTCATCAAGGAAAGCAATGTTTCACTGAAGGATAAGAAGATGACTAAAAATATTATCAAAAAGAGACAATTTATACAAGACATTTGAAGCTACAGTGAAGATCAGGAAATTATGATTCAAGGTGACAGAGGCCCTTTCTCTAAAGGGAAAGTGGAAAGAGGGGAGAATGCATTAGAGGTCTGCAGGGGCTGTACATTGTCACATTGAGATGGAGAGGTTGCAATGGCTGCACAAGGCTATGGAGAGATTGATTAATAAAGGTAAAGATGTTGAATTCACCTCCCTCTGGTGCTTCTCCCTCTTTCTTAGATGGCCTTCTGTCCTCTTCTATTGGGTTTCTCCTTCTCAAGCCCTGTATCTCTTTCACCAATCAACTTCCCAGCTAATTACTTCACCTTCTCTCTCTCTTCCCCCCCCCCTCAGTTTCATCTATCATCTATTCCCTTGTACTTCTTCCTCCCTTCCCCCAGCCTCCTTACTGACTCCTGATGATGGGTCTCAGCTCTAAACATCAACTGTTTACTCTTTTCTATAGATGCTGTCTGGCTTGCTGAATTCGTCCAGCATTTTGTGTATGTTGCTGTATGGATGTAGTTGGTTAGATCAGTCTAAACAGGAGGCTGGAGAGGGTATGCTAATTATTGCACAGAACTTCAGCTGAATACATTGGCTTCAGCTCAACAGTGCAGGCAGCAGATAAAGGAATTGTTCAGTCAATCCTGTTTATCCTCATCAACTGGATGTTGAATGAATGAAGTCTATCAAGGTCTGATCAGCTCACATGGGTATCAGTAACATTCCTTGTCATCAAGCCAGCTCCATTGTTCGCTGGATGGAGTTATTTCCTGGTCATTTTCACAAGTAAATCTGACATAACAGATACTACTTCTCATGTAGAGTGCTTTGGTGAGCTGCCTGATGGTGGACTGGAAAAAAGATTATTGCATTAAAGTTTTGTGCTATGGTACAGTCACATTTTCCAGGAAGTAACCCTTGATCCAGTTACTATCACTGAGGGGTAGATGGTGTAACATTTACTTAACAGCTGAGCTTTAGTTAAGGGTGTGGCCAGATTGCTTTTGAGGTCATTGTCCTGGATTTTAATTTCTATGGCTGTAGGGGTTTGTGAGATGGTCAAACATTTAATATATTGATTGCTATAGTGTGCCTCTAACCTGTTCACCGAGTTATTCCTTGCACAAAGGAAGGTTGCTTCTGGAATTCAATTACTTTAACCCCAGGATGTCACTGCAGGAGTTCCCCAAAATAGTGTCCAGACCCAACATTATTCAGTTGCTTCAGCAATAATCTTCCTTCCACCACAAAGTCAGAAATGTGAACGTTCAACAACGATTGCAGACAAGATTGACTAGGAGGTTACCCAGGAAGAAATGTTGCAGCAGTGAGCACTGATAGGTGTGTTTTCCTTGGAGCAGAGGAAGCTATAGAGGACCTAATAGTGGTGTGCAACATTATGAGGGGCATTGGTGGGGTGGATGGTGAGAAACCTTTCCCCTTAGCAGAGGTGCCTATAAGCAAAGGGAAAAGTTTTGAGAAATAGAAAATTAAGAGAAGAATTAATGGAGAATTTTTTCACCAGTGGAGCATTGAAATTTGGAATTGACAGTCTGGTGGGTAGTGTGGGCCACTGCCTCCACAACACTTAAGAAGCCTCCCGACTTGCATTTGAATCACCAAGGTTTGGAAGGCAATAGACCTAGTGCTGGAAAATAGGATTGTTACTGCTCAGCGTGGACATGGTTGATCAAAGGGTCTGTTTCTTCGCTGCATGAGTCAATGACAATGCAGTGCTTTGCCATTTAGTCTAGCAGACATGGTTGCCAAAAGCAACACACGAAGTGTGTTTGGAGGGAAGTGGACAGGTGATGTCTTGGCTCAAGAGCTTTCATCTGGACAGAGAGATGCAGGGCAGATAGCCAGTACAAAAAAGGTGAAGGGAATGGGTTATCAAAAGGTTTGGTTTACGATATTGGACAAACAGTTAGACAGCATCATTGTAAAAAGTCCTGAGGAAGGGTCTTGGCCCGAAATGTTGACTGCTTACTCTTTTCCACAGGTGCTACCTGGCCTGCTGAGTTCCTCCAGCAATTTGTGTGTTGCTTGGATTTCCAGCATCTGCATATTCTCTTTTGTTTGTTATTGTAAAAGTGAAGATCATCAGATTACATGCAGAAGTAAGTTTCTTGTCATCTTGAGAAGGTCACTAAGGTTCAGCATGTGGTTGAAGTGCTGAAGGTGGGCCGAGGTTGCCTATTACAGTATCTCAGTATAAATCAAGAATAATGGAATCATGCAAAATCAATAACATGACTGTAGAATATAGAGGAGAGACAGTGGAAGTTTGAAATCCTGACAATGCTGAAAACTTGAGAGAGTTTGAGGCATAGGTTATTACAACTATTTTCCATTGGAATAAATTCTCAGAGGAATGTCTTTGGAGATCATATATTCCTCCCTTTCTTCAATTTTTCTTCCTCTTGGCAGGGGCTTGGGATCAAGGATGTGGCTTAGTCTCTTTACAGTGTTTTGTGGGCCCTGAGGTGCCTCAGGAGGTCAATGTATGAATCACGGAATCATCCACAGATGGGGCAAGAAATGCCTGAGTGGCAAGCAGTCAGTTAGGTGAGCTGTGCTTACACAGGCTTCTGCGTGCTCCTGGTCCATAAGCCCAATCCTATCCCAAATGCTCTTTCTCCGATTTGAATAGTCATAGGACAGAGATCCAGAGATACCCAGTAAAGAGTAAGGGGTGAGGGTTGCTTTTCCAATCTAGTCTGTCACAAGAAGCTACACTAAAATTTTGCCTAAATCTTTGGTTCTATTGATATCTGTATTGTTGCTAGTGAGTGTTGAGCAGTTATCACATATTTCCATACCATGGGCAGGATTTTTGTCTCTTCATTATCAATAGAACCGATTAGCTACGTGCATGACTGATTTTGAATTTAAAATTAACAGGATGACTGATCTTGAGGAATAATACTGAATCCTGCAGAGATGACAATTTATTTTCCACCCAATATTTCTGTGCACCCAGCTGCATTGAGGTTGTACGTCAAGTAAGCTTCATCTCAGGATTAACACAGGTTCCTGTAAGCTGCCCCAGTTGTAAAAGCTCAACACAGCTCACTCTATGCCAAGTGACATTTCTATTCATTGGCCTTCTAGTCCTTGGTCTGAAAATTGTAATGGCAATGTCCCCAGATTTTAGGTTAAACTCATTTGAACATGTTTTACCTTTAGCTCTCAGACTTGTGACTGATAAGAAAGAAGGTTTTGAAGCTTTCTTTTGATTATTAAATTGACTTCAAAATGCAGAGCTCAAGTCTCAACTGAGCAGAATATCTTTAATAATTCATTCTTTTGCAGATTGTCAGCAGGCTGTAGAATTAGGAAAAAAATTTAAATTCTACAATTGATTTCTGCTGGGTTAATTGTGATTCACAAGCCACTTTATACAATCTAAAAGCAAAAAAAAAAATTAGCTATTGGAATCTTAACTAAAATCTAAAAATACTGGAAATATCCAACAGATCACGCAGCATCTTTTTTAGGGAGAATCGAAGTTAATGTTTTGGGTTAATGACCTTCCATCAAGACTGAATATTTTCAGCATTACCTGTTTATATGTTGCACAATACTTTATCTTTTCTAATCCTAAGGAGTTAACATTCAATTCCTAACTTGGCTGCCAATAGTTTGTGTTAGACCTCTTAAGCACTTGCCCAAACATTTATTCATTGCCTGGAAACATTACAAAGTATAGGGGTGATATGATCATCTTGCACGATATTTGGAAATAAGCTATTCCTATATGTGGAAGCATGTTGCATATCTCACTAATCCAGCTTTTGACTCTATTAGAAGGTGCTGCACCATTATTTTGTCTGTTAGAAAGATATTTTATTGATCCCAAAGGAAATTACAGTGTCACAGTAGTATTATAAGTGCAAAGATATACAAATATTAGAAGAGAAGTAAGAAAGAATTTAAAGTTACCTTAAAAATAAGATGAACAAGATTTACAAGTCAAAGATCACAAGATTTCCAAGTTCACATTGATAAGATGGTAGTGCACGAATCACCATAATATTATACAGTAATGGGTGCACATTCACACCATCCAGGTAAGAAGTGATTGCACAGTATTGCACAGAGTATCCACAATAGCACAGTGTGGTAAACATAGCTCTGGGAAACAGAGGTTAATAACAGTCTAACAGGAGGGGGGGTCATCACTTCCCCGGCTATAGGTGACTCATTATAGAGCCTGATGGCTGAGGGTAAGAATGACCTCATGTTGCGCTCTTTGGAACAGCGCAGTTGTCTTAGTCTATAACTGAAAGTACAGCAAGAACAATGAGTCAGCATACAGAGAGGAGGTGCAGCAGCTAATGGACTGGTGCAGAGCCAACAACCTGTCTCTGAATGTGAACAAAACAAAAGATGGTTGTTGACTTCAGGAGGACACTGAACGACCACTCACCACTGAACATTGATGACTCCTCCGTAGAGATCGTTAAGGACACCAAATTTCTTGGTGTTCACCTGGCGGAGAATCTCACCTGGTCCCTCAACACCAGCTCCATGCAAAGAAAGTCCAGCAGCGTCTCTACTTTCTGCGAAGGCTGAGAAAGGTCCATCTCCCACCCCCCATCCTCACCACATTCTACAGAGGTTGTATTGAGAGCATCCTGAGCAGCTGCATCATTGCCTGGTTCAGAAATTGAACCATCTCGGATCACAAGACCCTGCAGCGGATAGTGAGGTCAGCTGAGAAGATCATCGGGGTCTCTCTTCCCACCATTACAGACATTTACACCACACACTGCATCCGTAAAGCAAACAGCATTGTGAAGAACCCCACGCACCCCTCATACAAACTCTTCTCCCTCCTGCCATCTGGCAAAAGACACCGAAGCATTCGGGCTCTCACGACCAGACTGTGTAACAGTTTCTTCCCCCAAGCCATTAGACTCCTCAATACTCAGAGCCTGGACTGACACCAGCCTACTGCTCTCTACTGTGCCTATTGTCTTGTTTATTATTTATAGTAATGCCTGCACTGTTTTGTGCACTTTATGCAGTCCTGGGTAGGTCTGTAGTCTAGTGTAGCTTTTGTGTTGTTTTACGTAGTTCAGTGTAGTTTTTGTACTGTTCATGTAGCACCATGGTCCTGAAAAACGTTGTCTCGTTTTTACTTGTACTGTACCAGCAGTTATGGTCGAAATGACAATAAAAAGTGACTTGACTTCTCTGTTCAGCTAAGTTGGCATGCAGAGGGTGAGAAACATTGCCCAAAGTTGCCAGGATTTTCCAGAGAGCCCTTTGTTCTACCACAGCCTCCAGTTTGTCCAGTTTGACTCCTATAACAGAACCAGCCTTTCCAATCAGTTTATTGAGCCTGTTGGCATCACCCGTGTTGATGCCATTGCCCCAGCACACCACTGATTGCACTGGTGACAACAGACTGGTAGAACATGTGAAGGAGGGGCCTGCATACTCCACAGGACCTTGTTCTCCTGAGGAAGTGGAGGCAACTCTGGCCCTTCTTGTACACAGCCTCTGTGTTGGTGCTCCACTCAAGTCTGTCATCCAGGTGCACCCCCAGGTACTTGTAGGTCCTCACCACACCCACGTTCTCACCATCAATAGTAACAGGGAGCAGTGCAGGCTTAGTCTTCTTAAGGTCCATCACCATCTCCTTTGTCTTACTGATGTTGAGCTGCAGATGATTCAGCTTGCACCATTTGACAAAATCCTCCACCAGGGTCCTGTATTCATCCTCCATTTATACATCCAACTATTGCTGAATCATCAGAGAATTTCTGCAGATGACATGGCTCAGTGCTACTGAGTTACTGAGTGTGAATCTTTGTTTTGTTTCTTAGTGAATATTACACTCAAAAGTTGATGAAGAGCAACATTGAAACAGAAGTCCCTCATTCCTGCACTCTAGAATTTCTCTTCAAATCCAATCTGTTCTGTTTCCCCCAACACCTTTAACACACCTGAATGGTGAAACTTATCTTTTTCATATTTCAAATTAATAATTATGGTGGTGCAACTGTTAGATCCAGAAGCCTGAACTAATATTCTAAAGATCTGAGTTTAAATCTTACCATGTTAACTGTGGAAAACAAACATGAGAAAATCTGCAGATGCTGGAAATCCAGAGCAACACACAAAATGCTGGAGGGACTCAGCAGGTCAGGCAGCATTTATGGAAAAGAGTACAGTCAATGTTTCGGGCTGAGGTCCTTTTCAAAGGTTTCAAAAGTACATTTAATGTCAGAAATGTATACAATATACATCCTGAAATGTTTTTTCTTTGTAACCATTCATGAAAATCAGATGAATGCCCCCAAAGAATGAATGACACTTAAATGTTAGAACCCCAAAGTCCCCCCAAGCTCCCCTTCCTCCCACACGTAAGTGGCAGCAAGCAATGATCTCCCCTCCCCACCGGTATTGGCACCCGCCACCGAGCACTCAGGCGTGCAGCAAAGCAATATCAAAGACACAGACTTGCTGTTACCCCAAAGACTACATTGTTCACCCGGCATTCAACATACCACAGGCTTTCTATCTTTCCCTAATAAGGGAGAAAGAGATGTCTCCGTTTCACAGCGAGAGGGAGACATAACAAACAACTCACTGGTTTACAATGTTAAAAGTTCGTTGCTTTCTCTGAGCTCTGTGCCCAAAGATCTCGAGTCTCCGGGCACACAGCCTTAGATCTTCCAACTCCCATGACACACTGATCTCCTGCCTGGACACTGACCTCCAATCTCTACCCCCCCCCACCCCCCGGTCTCCAGAACCACAAAATCACAGACCTCTGAGGGTGAGCGAAGCTCTTGGGCCACACTCTTGGCATGTTGAATAGCGGCCAGTCGTGAAACCCCGACAGCAGGTCCCATGCCTGCAAAGAACCATAGTCAGTGTGCAACTCCAGGTCAGTGTCTTGGAGAGTGTTTTGCCTGTATTATGTGCTGCTGATAACAGGGCTGTGGGACTGAAGCACCTTCAATTACTCCAAAAGACTGAGGTTTGGTAAAATACTGAGGCTTTTATTCGCTGTACAATACGACCTCCACAGTGAGTGTCTGCCCCCGGACTGAGGGGCAGGGGCAAGGCGAACACCTTTATACAGGACTCTGGGAGGAGCCACAGGGGCAGTCAGCAGAGGGGTGTGTCCAGACAGGTAACTGAGTTACAACATATATACATGGTTTATCACAGGGACACATTGAATAATAATACAGAGAGAAATAGAAAACCCTCATGCTTCAGCAGACCCAGTAACCATTAACAATTAGATATTTGATAATATCTAATTAGATAATTAGACCCAAAGGGTCTCGGCCTGAAGCGTCGACTGTACCTCTTCCTATAGATGCTGCCTGGCCTGCTGCCTTCACCAGTAATTTTTGTGTGTTGAGTTGTTGTCATTAGGAAGAAGCAACTCACTAGACTTAAATTAGTAACAGTTGGTAGACTTAGGATCAAAGTCAAAGCACAATTTATTACCAGAGTACATACGTGTCACCACGTACAACTCTGAGATTCTTCTTCCTGTGGGCACACTCAGCAAATCTATAGAATAGTAACTGTAAACAGGATCAATGAACAACAAACTGCAAATGCAAATATAAATAAATAGCAATAAATAACCAGTAGGAAATAAGATAAAGAGTCCTTAAAGTGAGACCATCAGTTGTGGGAACACCAGAAGTAGAATGAGTGTAGCTATCCCCTTTGGTTCCAGAGCCAATGGTTGAGGGGTAGTAACTGTTCTTCAACCTGGTGTTGCGAGTTCTGAGACACTCATACCTTCTAGCTAATGGCAGCAGTGAGAAGAGAGCATGGCCAAGGTGATGAGGATCTTTGATTATGGATGCTGCTTTTCTATGGCAACATTTCATATAGATGTGCTCAATGGAGGGTTTTACCTGTGACCTACTGGGCTGAACCCACTACCTTTTCTAAGATTTTCCACTCAAAAGCATTGGTGTTCCCATACCCTACCAGGCTGTAATGCAGCCAGTCAGCACAATTTCCACCACACATCTATAGACATTTGCCAAGGTTTTTAATGATATGCCAAATCTCCAGTCTCCTGAGGAAGTAGAGGTGTGATGTGTTTTCTTTGCAATTTTATTTACATGATGAGTCTAGGACAGGTCCTCTGAGATAGTGACACCAGGAATTTAAAGTTACTGATTTTCTCCACCTCTGATCCTCCGATGATTGCTGGCCCTTGGACCTCTGGTTTCCCTCTCCTGGTCTGCGATCAGTTCCTTAATCTTGTTGACATTGAATTAGAGGTTGTTGTTATTACACCACTCAGCCAAAGTTTCCTGTATGCTGATTCATCACCCACTTTGATATGGCCCACAACAGTGCTGTTCATCAGCAAACTTGTATATGGTATTGGAGCTGTACTTAGCCAGATAGTCGTATGTGTAAAGTGAGTAGAGCGGGGCTAAGTACACATGCCTGCAGTGCTCCTGTGCTGATGGACGTTGTGGAGGAGATGTTTTGCCAATCTAAACTGACTGGGGCCTTCATGTGAGGAATTCCAGGATCCAATTGCACAAGGGAGCATTGAGGCCCAGGTCTTGAGTTTACTCATTAGTTTAGAGGGGATGGTTGTATTAAATGCTGAGCTGTATTCAATAAGAGCATCCCGATGTATGCATCTTTACTGTCCAGATGTTCCAGGGTTGTGAGAAGAGCCAATGTGATGGCATCTGCTGTGGACCTGTTGCTTTAGTCGGCAAGTTGGAGCAGATCCACAGACAGGAATTGATATGCTTCAACACCAGCCTCTCAAAATATTTCATCACTGTGGATGTAAGTGCTTCTGGGCAGTAATCATTGAGGCAGATCACCGCATTCTTCTTGGGCACCGGTATATTCGAAGCCTGATTGATTTTGCATCATCTGCAACAAATAACTGTTTCAGAAAACTTGAAAAACATGCTAATTGTGATGAGTCAGAAATACTTCCTGAAAATTTTAATGATTATCAGATGGGACATTATCACCCATACCATACATATAAGCATCCAAATCAATCGGACCTCCTACAAGTAAGAAGCTGCAGGACTCTAAGGAAAGGATAGGGATAGGAGCATAGAGCAAGAATAGATACGGCAGGTCAAATGGTCACCTTCTGTGCTGTCACCATTCTCTGATTCTTTGGAAGCTGAACAGTCAGAGCTACACAGAACAGAACCAGGTCAATTAATCCAACTGGTCTATGTTGACCAAGATGCCTAAATGAACTAGACCCATTTCCCTGCATTTGACTATAAGATCATAAGATATAGGAGCAGAATTAGGCCATTTGGCCCATTGAGTCTGCCCCACCATGTCATCATGGCTGATCCATTTCCCTCTCAACCCCAATCTCCCACCTTCTCCCCGTATCCCTTCATGCACTGACCAGTCATGAACCTATCAACTCCTGCCTTGCATACCCAATGACTTGGCCTCCACAGACATCTGTAGCAATGAATTCTACATATTCACCACCCTCTGGCAATATTCCTCTAAACAGTTCCTATCCGTGTATATGCCTAAATAGCTTCTAACTTCCTACTAAAGCTGCAAGAATGCTATAACAATATCACAATACGGATAATATAACAGGTTCTCTTAATGATGCAGCAACCCACCAACCTTAAATTAGCAGCTGAATCTAATGATTAATAACTACTGAATACAGAATAATTTGGATATTGGAATTCAGATGACATCAACTTTGATCAAATTGAATGGCAAAAGGCTTGAAGCTTTGAATAATCTATTCCTTTTCCTATACTGTATTCCAGAAACTCTGTGGGGGGGGGGTGGAAACAAGACACAAGTGGTGAGTGGACTCTTCGCAGTTTCAGTCCTGGCTCTAGGGCTTGTCAATAGGCGCTTTAATGTTTGAAACTCTCTCACAGTGAAAACTCACTAAGGAAGCAGATGGACTGATCTCGCACGTGTTATTTTAAAATGACTTTGCTAAAAGCTGTTGGCAATTATTGTTGTTGCTTTCATTCCACTGATTACCCAGTCGCTACACCACATGTCATCTTAAACTGAAGGCTCTTGGTAAAATTACAGCTCACTGATACAGGATGAATCAGCAACATTCCCATTCCTGTTTAGACAAAAAACGGTGACATCTTGCCTTTAGATTTTGAGGATGATTCTATTCCATCCTGGAAAAAAAAACTGCTTGGGTTACATGACTGGTATTGATTATGGTCTTTGCATTGGGAAGGAAGGTGTTTAATAATTGTGTGCATTGAGATATGAAAAATCTGTGAAGATCTTGTAGCTTTGTCAGTCTTTTAAATTTGATGAGCCACTAGCTAAATTTAGCTGAAAAGAGTGCATTTATAAATCTTTAATTATTTGCCTCGCAGCCCTCTCGTCAGGAACTCTTTTCTTTTTTGACTTGTCCCTAAATGTTTTGACTTGCTCTGTCATCTTCATGTTGAAATGTTGGATTTAGGCATAACAAAAAAATGTAGAAGAAAAAGAAGTGTTTTTTAAATTAGAACTGTCTGCCAGCAGTTTTATCCCCCCTCCTACAGCGTTTTGCATTACAAACAGGGAAATTAATCATGTTTCAACCTGTTCACATCACCAGTCCAACGGTTTATGTCACTGCATGGCAAGCTATTCGTTTTCCCAGGGACGATGTGTACAATACATCTTGCTGCTTATTCAGATGTTAAAACAGAAGGCTGTGATGGGCAAGGTATTGAAGATTGTGTTACACTGTTCGTAACAGTTTGATGGGGGCACCAATTTTGAGTAAGGAGTTGACTTATTCTTCATTATTCTCCAGTCACTTTGTATTAAAAAGAGAAGGCTGGTTAATTCCCATCTTGGTTTCTGTGTGCCACAGAACTAACCCAGGCAAACCATGAACCTTGTTACGCACAAATTGACTTCTTCACTGTGCTGTCCACGAATAATGCAATGTAAGGAAACAATTCACATTATACTCAGGAAATCTCCCAAACTCCAGAGGAGGCTACCTGATCGTTTGTTCTTGAGCAAAACCATGACATCTAGAGCATAGTGTTTCGATAGGTATGGTGAAGGCTGATTAGACCAATATAGGCTTTAAAGTTACTTTTGCACAAATATTGGAATTGGTTTATTATTCTCACTCGTACCGAGATACAGTGAAAAGCTTGTCTTGTATATTCATACAGATCCAATCATTATACAGTGCATTGTGCTAGAACAAAGTAAAATAATAACAATGCAGAATAAAGTATGAAAGCTACAAGGAAAGTACAGTGCAGGTATATGATAATGTGCAAGATTATAACGAGGTAGATTCAGGGAGGCCAAGAGCCCATCTTATTGCACAAGGGTCTGTTGAAGAGTCTGATAACAGTGGGCTTAGAAGCTGTCCTTGAGCCTGGTGGCATGTACTCTCAGGCTGTTGTATCTTCTGCCCAAAGGCTGAGAGGGGTGAAGAGAGAATGTCCAGAGTGGACGGGGTCTTTGATTATTCTGGCTACTTACTGAGGCAGTGAAAAGTGTAGATAGAGTCCAGAGAGGGGAGATGGTTCCTCTGATATTCTGAACTGTTTCCACAATCAAGTGCAGAGCAGTTGTCATACCAAGCAGTTATGCATCCAGACAAAATGCTTTCTGTGGTGCATCAATAAAGTTGGTAAGAGTCAAGGGGACATGCTGACTTTCTTTGCATTCTTTGGTGACAGGTGTAGAAATGCTGTAGCATCAGTAGTTCTTGATTTTTTTTTTCCAATTCTCTTTTCCTTTTTGCTTCCTCTGTTTGAGCTCAGCTTTCCATGCTGGGACACCAAGCAGCACAAACCATTGTTCGTTGTTCCCAGGTAAGTGTCAAGTCGAAACCCTTCAGGGATACTCCAAGAGCCTTTGAATCTCTTTTTCTATCGATCATGTGATCATTTGCCCTCCCTCAGCTCGCCATAAAGAAGCTGGTTCAGTACCTTGTCATCAGATGTTCTTCTGACATGCCCTGCCCACCAAATCTGTGATTATTGTCAAAGATTAGGGTAGCACACTGACTTCTGTCCCACAGTGATGTCAGGATCTTCATTCCTGAATAGCCATAACATTTCTAAAAGTTTAAAAGTAAAGACATATACTCTTTGGAGGTTCAGCAGTTAATATTTTTCTTAACACAAGCAAGACAAAATCTGCAGATGTTGGAAATCCAAGCAACACACAAAATGCTGGAGGAACTCAGCAGGCCAGGCAGCATCTATGGGGGGGGGGAAGTACAGTCGGTGTTTCAGCCTGAAACCCAGGGTTTCGGCCTGAAAGATCAACTGTACTTTTTTTCCATAGATACTGCCCTGCCTGTTGAATATTTCTTTTAATATTGTAAAATATCTTTCAGACATTATTGTAACATGATGGCCTAGAAATTCAATCTCACAGTGCATGGTCTTTTAAGGTGCTGTAGAACTGAATGCTGGTGTGAAATTGATTGCTGATATCTGCCTGAATCTAATGATAGACATGGCACATCACTTGAAACTTTTGATCATGGAAGTTGAGCACATAACGTATGTATGTCCAAAATACTTGACAAGTTGTGGGTGATGATAATCATATGATTAAAATGAGATATCTGTAATGTTTGCAGAGGGTTGCAAACTTGGCCAGCTCATCATGGCCACTCACCTTCCCAGCATCCAGGACATTTTCAAGGAGTGATGCCTTAAGTCAGTATTCATTATTCAGGACCCCCACCATGCAGGACGTGCCCTCTTCTCATTGCTGCCATCAGGGGGGAGGCGCAGGAACCTGAAGACAGTGTTTCAGGAACAGCTTCTTCTCCTCCACCATTCAGCTTCTGAAAGGACATTGAACCAGCCCATGAGCACTATCTCGGTATTTTATCTTGCTTTTTGCACTACTGATTTTAATTTTAATTATATAGATATATAATCTTATTGTAATTAATAGTTTTATGCATTGCACTATACTGCTGCCACAAAACAAGAAATTTAATGACATTTGCCAGTGATATGAAACCTGATTCTGATAGTGACGTAGGAGGCTGCTTGGCCCACCAGGTCTACATCAGCACCCAGGGGAGTAGTCCACTCTATTTATTTTATTGTACCCCTGCACCTCATTCTCTCACACATGCCCATTCATTATTTTTTGATTATTTTGATATTGTTTTCCCTTAACATTTTCTAATGTGTAACTGTTAGTGGCCTGTTATTCCATCGGCATATCTTTAAGATGTGAGAGGAAACTGAAGCCAATACAGTCACAATGAGTATGTGGAAACTCACACAGACAGCATCTGAGGCCGCACTTGAATCTGCTGTGACGCGTTATTTATTCATTCTCCTGCTGTAACACAGGTGAACATCACAGCATAACATCATAGGCCAAATAAACAAAAAAAAACAAACTTAAAGTGAAGGGAGCAGCCCAGCTTGTACAGTAGTTAAATGGATGTCCCATTAGTTGGTGAAAGCAAGAAAATGAATTGAATTGATTTTATTACTTACATCCTTCATATACACAAGGAGTAAAAATCTTTACATTACATCTGTCTAAATGTGCATTTTATAGTAATTTATAATAAATAGTATGTACAACAGGACAGTCAATATAGCATAGAAGTACAATTGTATCAGCATGAGTTAATCAGTCTGGCCTGGTGGAAGAAGCTGTCTCGGAGACTGTTGGTCCTGGCTTCTATGCTGCGGTACCATTTCCCAGATGGTAGCAACCGGAACAGTTTGTGGTTGGGGTGACTTGGGTCCCCAATGATCCTATGGGCCCTTTTTACACACCTGTCTTTGTAAATGTCCTGAATAGTGGGAAGTTCACATCTACAGATGCACTGGGCTGTCTGCACCACTCTCTGCAGAGTCCTGCGATTGAGGGAAGTACAGTTCCCATACCAGGCAGTGATGCAGCCAGTCAGGATGCTCTCAATTGTGCTCCTGTAGAAAGTTCTTAGGATTTGGGGGCCCATATCAAACTTCAACCGTTTGAGGTGAAAGAGGTGCTGTTGTGCTTTTTTCACCACACAGCCGGTACGTACAGACCACATGAGATCCTCAGTGATGTGTATGCTGAGGATCGTGACCCCACTAAGGAGCACCAGACCATTGTCTCCCACACCATCACCGACTTTATCCGCTCACGGGATCTCCCATCCACTGCTACCAACCTTATAGTTCCCACACCTCACACTTCCTGTTTCTACCTCCTACCCAAGATCCACAAACCTGCCTGTCCTGGCCGACCTATTGTCTCAGCTTGCTCCTGCCCCACCGAACTCGTTTCTGCATACCTTGACACTCCCCCCTTGTTCAATCCCTTCCTACCTATGTTTGTGACACTTCTCACGCTCTTAAACTTTTCGATGATTTTAAGTTCCCTGGCCCCCACCGCTTTATTTTCACCATGGATGTCCAGTCCCTATATACTTCCATCTCCCATCAGGAAGGTCTCAAAGCTCTACGCTTCTTTTTGGATTCCAGACCTAATCAGTTCCCCTCTACCACCACTCTGCTCCTCTAGCAGAATTAGTCCTTACTCTTAATAATTTCTCCTTTGGCTCCTCCCACTTCCTCCAAACTAAAGGTGTAACTATGGGCACCCACATGGGTCCTAGCTATGCCTGCCTTTTTGTTGGGTTTGTGGAACAATCTATGTTCCATGCCTATTCTGGTATCTGTCCCCCATTTTTCCTTTGCTACATCGACGACTGCATTGGCACTGCTTCCTGCACGCATGCTGAGCTCGTTGACTTTATTAACTTTGCCTCCAACTTTCACCCTGCCCTCAAGTTTACCTGGTCCATTTCTGACACCTCCCTCCCCTTTCTGGATCTTTCTGTCTGTCTCTGGAGACAGCTTATCCACTGATGTCTACTATAAGCCTACTGACTCTCACAGCTATCTGGACTATTCCTCTTCTCACTGTCTCTTGCAAAAACGCCATCCCCTTCTCGCAATTCCTCCATCTCTGCCGCATCTGCTCTCAGGATGAGGCTTTTCATTCTAGGTCGAGGGGGATGTCCTTTTTTTTTAAAGAAAGGGGCTTCCCTTCCTCCACTATCAACTCTGCTCTCAAACGCATCTCCCCCATTTCACGTACATCTGCTCTCACTCCATCCTCCTGCCATCCCACTAGGAATAGGGTTCCCCTGGTCCTCACCACCCCACCAGCCTCCGGGTCCAACATATTCTCCGTAACTTCCGCCACCTCCAACGGGATCCCACCACTAAGCACATCTTTCCCACCCCCCCCCCCCGCTTTCCGCAGGGGTCGCTCCCTACGCGACTCCCTTGTCCATTCGTTTCCCCCCCCCATCCCTCCCCACTGATCTCCCTCCTGGCACTTATTCTTGTAAGCAGAACAAGTGCTACACATGCCCTTACATTTCCTCCCTTACCACCATTCAGGGCCCCAGACAGTCCTTCCAGGTGAGGCAACACTTCACCTGTGAGTCGGCTGGGGTGATATACTGTGTCCGGTGCTCCCGATGTGACCTTCTATATATTGGCGAGACCGGTCGCAGACTGGGAGATCGTTTTGCTGAACACCTACGCTCTGTCCGCCAGAGAAAGCAGGATCTCCCAGTGGCCACACATTTTAATTCCACATCCCATTCCCATTCTGACATGTCTATCCACGGCCTCCTCTACTGTAAAGATGAAGCCACCCTCAGGTTGGAGGAACAACACCTTATATTCCATCCTCCAACCTGATGGCATGAACATCGACTTCTCTAACTTCCGCTAATACCCCACCTCCCCCTTGTACCCCACCTCCCCCTTGTACCCCATCCGTTATTTATTTTTATACACATTCTTTCTCTCACTCTCCTTTTTCTCCCTCTGTCCCTCTGAATATACCCCTTGCCCATCCTTTGGGTCCCCCCCCCCACCTTGTCTTTCTTCCCCGACCTCCTGTCCCATGATCCTCTTGTATCCCCTTTGCCAATCAACTGTCCAGCTCTTGGCTCCATCCCTCCCCCTCCTGTCTTCTCCTATCATTTTGGATCTCCCCCTCCCCCTCCCACTTTCAAATCTCTTACCAACTCTTCCTTCAGTTAGTCCTGACGAAGGGTCTCGGCCTGAAACGTCGACTGCACCTCTTCCTAGAGATGCTGCCTGGCCTGCTGCGTTCACCAGCAACTTTGATGTGTGTTGCTTGAATTTCCAGCATCTGCAGAATTCCTGTTGTTCTGCTAGGTTTCTTGGTTTTGTGGCTGCCTATAAGGAAATGAATCTCAAGATTGCATATAATATACATACTTTGAGAATAAATGCACTTTCAACTTTGAACTTTAATAGCTTCAAAAGTAGGAATGACATACAACTAGATTATAGTCTTCCAAACTTCCATAAAATTAACTATATGCTATCTTGCTCAATGGGGTCAGCACCTTTAGTCAAGCCCTCCACTGCCAATCTTTTCAACTTTCTAACGTGCAATGGGAGCTGATCCAATTGTGGATGTGGCCATCTGCACTGAACCTCCATCGAGATGGTAGTGAGGGGTTGGACATCACAGAAGACCTTTTTGAAGGAGGGGGAGAATCTAAGTTGAGGATATTTGCAGCCTTGATATGTTCTTTGGACCAGAATTTTGCTTCCAAATAGGTGTTCTTCAATCCCACCATAATTCTGCCTTTCTCCTCTTATGCCTCTTCTGCTGCTGAAACCCTCAACCATATTTTTCCTTTGGTACTATTCAATTATGTAATCATAAAGAATGGAAACAGGACAATCAGACCAACTAATCCACACTGACCAGTGGGCATCCTTCCATATTAACTACATCACTCAGTATCTGGCCCTTAGGCCTCTATGCCTAAATGATTCAAATATTGATCTAGATACTTAGATGTTGCCATGACCAAACTTCATCCACACTCTCAGGCAGTGCTTTCCAGGAACTCACCACTCTTTGGGTGAAGAATATCCCCTCAGATCCTGTCTGAATTTCTTCCTCCTTAACCCAAACCTATGTCCTCTCTACCTCCGAAATAGAGAAATGCTTCCTGTAGTCTTTCCCTTTCCACATGCATAAATTTATAAAGAGCAATCATGTTCCTTCTTAACTTCCCCTGCTCCTGGCTAAAAGTCCTCGCTTCTTCAATCTCACCTCATAACTAAACTTTCCATTCCATGCGCCATCCTGGTGTCCTGGTGAATCACTTCTGCCGTACTCCAGCACTATCATCTCCCTCCTATACCTTGGTGACCAGTACTGCACACAGTACTCCAGCAGAGATCTTAACAATGCTTTCTAACTTTGGAATATAGCCTTCCTACTTTTGTAATCAGTGCCCTGACTAATGAAGGCCAATATCCTAAACACATTATCTATCTGTGTTGCCATCTTCAAGGATCTGTGGACTTGTACTCTAAGGTCCCTCTATTCCTCAAAACTCACTAAGACCCAGTCATGCATTGTGCATGTACCAGCCTCTTTTGTGCTTCCAAAATACATCACCTCACTTTTTCCTGCATTGAACTCCATATGCTGCTTTCAGCCTATTTTACCAAAACACCATTATCTCTTGCAGCCTAAAACTACCTTCCATAGTATTGGCTGATCATCGTGTCATCCATGAACTTACAAATTATACCTGCTACATTCACATTGAAGTCATTCACATGTATTAGAAATAGCGATAGTCCCAGCATTGATCCTGATGGGACACCACTAGGCATTGGCCTTCAATTGTTAAAACAACCCTCCATCTCCTATTGCTGAGCCTTCTTTGGAGTTCAGATTGCCAATTTGAGCTAAATTCCATGGGCCTGTATGATCTCACAATAATTGATAAAAGAACTTAAGACCATAAGATATAGGAGCAAAATTAGGACGTTAGGCCCATTAAGTCTGCTCTGCCATTTCATCATGGCTGATCCAATTTTCCTCTCAGCCCCAACCTCTTGTCTTGTCCCCGTATCCTCTCATGCCCTGACCAATCAACAATCTATCAACCTCTGCCTTAAATATGCATAAAGACTTGGCCTCTACAGCTGCCTGTGGCAAAGTATTTGACAGATTCACCACCCTCTGGCTAAAGAAATACTCTGCGAAAGGGCCTACTCCACGCTATATCACTAAATAAATAGACTGTAGTCAGCATGGTTTCCTCAAGGGAAAATCTTGCTTGACAAATCTGTTGGAATTCTTTGAAGAAATAACAAGCAGGATAGACAAAGGCCATGCTGCCCCAGCAACCCCCAACAATCCTAGTTTTAACCCTAACCCTAACCTAATCACAGTACAATTTATAATGACCAATGAAACTACCTGGATTGTGGGAGAAAACTGAAGCACCCAGGGAAAACCCATGTATTCCATGGGGAGGACACACAGATGCCTTACAGATGACGTCAAATTGAACTCCAAACTTCAATGCCCCGAGGTGTAACAATGTCACACTAACCACTACACTATTGTGGTGCCCACAATCCTGGGAAAAGGGTGCTGGCTGTCCACTCTATCTATGCTTATTATCTTATACACTTCTATCAAGTCTCTTCTCATCCTCCTTCATTCCAAAAAGAAAAGCGGTAGCTTGTTCTCAAAAGGCTTGTTCTCTAATTGAGGCATCATCCTAGTAAATCTCTTCTGCATCCTCTCTACAGTTTCTACATTTTTCCTATGATAGTGTAACCAGGTCTGAACACAATACTCCAAGTGTGGTCTAGCCAGAATTTTATATTTTATCATGTACCTCCAAGAACCCCAAAACCACATACTTAACAATCAACTCCAGCATCTTCCCAACCACTAATTGGCCTATAATTTCCTTTCTTCTACCTCCCTCCCTTCTTGAACAGTGGAGTGACATTTGTAATTTCCCACCTTTCAGAATCATTTCAGAATCTAGTGATTCTTGAAATACCAGTACTAATGCCTCCATAATCTCTTCAGCGACCTCTTTCAAAACTGAGTGTACACTATCTGGTCCAAGTGGCTCATCTACTTTCAGACCTTTCAGTTTCCCAAGAACCTGCTCTCTAATTATGGCATCTTCACACACCTCTTGACCCCTGGCACCTGGAACTTCGACCATACTGCCAGAGTCTTCCACTGTGAAGACTGATGCAAAACATTTATTCAGTTCATCCACCATTTTCTTGTCCCCCATTGGTATCCTCTTTAATATTTTTGGCTAGCTTACTTTCATATTCTATCTTTACCTTCTTAATGACTATTTAGTTGCTTTCTGCTGGTATTTAACAGCTTCCCAATTCTCAAACTTCCTTTTAATTTTTGCTCTATTATATGCCCCTTCTCTTTGGTTTTAATGTTGGCTTTGACTTCTTGTTAGCCATGATTGTGTCATTTTGCCTTCAGAATACTACTTCCTCTATTGGATGTATATATCCTGTGCCTTCTGAATTGCTTCCAGAAATTCCAGCCTTTGCTGCATTGCTGTCATCCCTGCCAGAGTTCTTTTCCAATCAATTCTGGCCAGCTACTCTCTCATGCCTCTGTAATTCCCTTTACTGTAATACACTTTACTGTAATACTGACACAGCTGACTTCAACTTCTCCTTCTTAAATTTCAGGGTGAATTCATTCATATTATGATCACTTGCCCCTAAGAGTACTTTTACCTTAAGGTCTCTAATCAATCTCAGTTCATTGCACAACACCTAATCCAGAGTAGCTGATCCTCTCGTGGGCTCAACTACAAGCTGCTCAAAAAAGACAAGTAGAGCCATACCAACACTGCACGTCCACAACTCACTAATCTGTACACCTTTGGACTGTGGGAGGAAAGCAGAGGACCCAGAGGAACCCCACACAGTCACAGGGAGAACGTACAAAATCCTTACGGACACAGTGGTGGGAATTCAACCCTGAGAATTGGTGCTGTAAAGTGTTATACTGGCTGTTATGCTAAAGTGCCGCCCACACTGAAGGGGAGAAGATGGAGGCTATTATATAAAGATAATAGCTGAAACAGGGTCTTACTCATTCCTGAACAATATATTGAAAATTTATTATAATAAATATCAGAAGTTTCCTTGGTTTCCTGAAGATAGTATCCCACAAGTACTTTGCATGTTGTTAGAAACCACCAGACATAGAACATAGAAATCTACAGAACATTACAGGCCCCATGGTTGTGCTGACCATGTAACCTACTCTAGAGACTGTCTAGAATTTCCCTGGCACATAGCCCTCTATTTTTCTAAGCTCCATGTACCTATCTAAGAGGCTCTTAAATGACCCTATTGTATCTGCCTCCACCACCATCGCTGGTAGTGCATTCCACGCACCCACAACTCTCTGCGTGAAAAACATACCCCTGACATCCCCTCAGTACTTATTTCCAAACACCTTAAAACTGTGTCATCTTGTGTTAGCCATTTCAGCCCAGGAAAAAGCCAATGACTATCCATACGATCAATGCCTCTCATCATCTTATACACCTCTATCAGGTCACCTCTCATCCTCCACCACTCCAAGGAGAAAAGGCCAAGTTCACTCAACCTATTCTCATAAGGCATGCTCCCCAATCCAGGCAACATCCTTGTAATCTCCTCTGCACTCTTTCTACGGTTTCCACATCCTTCCTGTAGTGAGGCGACCAGAACTGAGCACGGTACTCCAAGTGGAGTCTGACCAAGGCCTTGTATAGCTGTAACATTATCTCACAGTTCTTGAACTCAATCCCATGGTTGACGAGTACCAACACACCATACACCTTCTTAATAACACTGTGCAGCACGCTATGCAAAGGTTTCCTGAACACTTGCCACATTACTGCCATGCATTTCCGCCATGCATTTCCCTCAGAACACCTGTTTCTGCCTAGTAGCATCATATTTCCCCCACCAGAATGAAATGTTTTGCCAAATTGTCTGTTCCTACCCCTCTTCAGCACTATGGTGATGGAGTTGTGATCACCACTATTGTAACATTGTCCTTTTGACATGCATTTTCTATCTCCCATTGTAATTTGTAGACCACTTCCCTACTACTGTTTGGGGCTGTATATACAACTCCCATCAGTCTTTTTACCCTTGCAGTTCTTTAGCTCTATCTACAATGAGTCAACACCTTCTGACCCTATGTTACCTCTTTCTAATGATTTGATTTCAATTTTTACCGACAGAGTAATGCCACCCCCTCTGCCTTCCTGCCCGTCTTTTCAATACAGTTTGTATCCTTGGACATCAAGCTTCCAGTTATAAACTTCTTTCGGCCATGATTCAGTGATGCCTGCAGCATCATACCTGCCAATTTGTAACTGTGCTACAAGTTCATCTACTTTATTCTGTATGCTGTGCACATTCAAATAGAATTCCTTCAACCCTGTATTCACCCTTTTCAACTTTGTCCACCTTTTATGTTGTAACTCATCCTGTTGACTGCAATTTTGCCCTATCAGCAGCCGTCAGCCTTTTCTTGCTCGGAGTCTTACCACACATTGCTTCTGTTTGTAAACCAACTACCTGCACTAACACTCTGGTTCCCATCCCCCTACCAAATTAGTTTAAACCCACCTGAACAACTCTAGCCAACCTTGCTGCAAGGATATTGGACGCCCTCAGGTTCAGGTATAACCCATCTCTTTTGTACAGGTCATACCATTTGCAGAAGAGATCCTAATGATCCATAAATATGAACCCCTGCCCCTTGCCATGCATTCACCTGCCAAATCATCCTTAAAGAGACAGGTTGACATCTTCCTGCCCAAAAGATGTTAAGGAGAGAATATCTTGGGGCAGGAAGAAATATATAGATGGCTACTTGATGTTTTGAGCTTTGACGTGGTATTTGGTTGGTTGTTCTGTTTCAAGCTGGATGAACTTAGGCTGAATGGCCTGCTTCTGAACAGTAAACTTGTACAATTTACTGTGTCTTTGCCCAACATACTTCCTGTAATGTCATAAAGAATGCAATAAATTTTACTCTCAAAATATACCTCCCCTTCACAATATGGTGATGGACCAAAACAATATCTGAAATTACTTGGAAATGCTAGGATTACGTTATCTACAAGCCGAAACAAGATTGAAGGATAATAACTCTATATTTTGGTTCTGCTCTGTGCTTTCTGCTTTATAATATCCTCATAACATTTGTGGAAAAAAGTTCAATTGTTCAATATGCATAAACAATGAGATAGGAAAAGTTATTGCCATAAACCAGAACATGAGATGATGGCTGTGAGATATGACATTCTGCAATGTTCGATATTGCAAACTGTTTATGACTGAGCCCTCCACCATTGACAGGATCTAGATGATAACCCAAAGTCAAACATGGATATCAAGCTGTGTCCTGTTGTGTCAGATAGGGTGAATAAATTTAACCATCCATTGGGCTCGCCTGTCAGTCATTAAAAATCCATAAACTTACAGCTACTTTTGTTGTTGATTTGTGAATTTTAAAAAATCAGCCTAATTGTAATTTCCTACAATTGATCACACAAACTGTCAAGTCTTCAACTTACCACTCTAATTGTAAAACTCAGAAAATTAATATTTCTTCTTCAGACTGGTGACTAGAACATTAGTTTACAACTAGAATTGCAAATTTAAAATCTACACAAATATTGTTTTGGTCTCGTTTTCTAGTGGTTTTGATCTCACATACTCATTGTCGTCTTTCTGTCCAGAAGCTAATTCCAAAATCAATGATGCGGTTTACTTTCACCTCACTCATTTGATTACTGGTGCTTCTGTTTGTTACAATGCAATCACATTTTCCTTCTGCTCGTTTTGTCTATTCGTTCTCCTTATTTCTCTGAGATGGCTTTTAATGGATGGTGCTTTATGTTCTATGTTCTAATACTAAGGTCATAGTTCCTGTGAAAAGGTGGGATTACCTGCAAACATTTCTGGACCACATGAAAAACCATAAAGAACAAAAAATCAATTAAAATAGCCCATCTGATACAGCGGTCAGTTGAGTACAGATTCTCAATGTCTTTTTTTGAATTCCAAAGAGCTACTACCTTTAGGATGAAGAGATATCTTCTCATCACTGTCCTGAATGGGTGACCCTTTATTTTTGTCATTCTAGAAATCTGAGCCATGGAGAACAGTATCACTGTGTGTTCCCTGTAGGGCTCCGTATGGTGCAGATATGACAGCATTTAGAGTCCATCCCCTGACACAGACAACCACATAGATGGATCTGGGGTGACACAGGGCAAGGCTGGCAAATTTCCTTCACAGAAGGTCATTGGTGAATCGGATAGATTTTACAATTACTTGCTGAAAGTAGCTTTTTTGAAAAGCTCCAGTTTATTGAATTAAGATTCTCCAATGTAAGATGTAAAATACTGTTTCAGGATCAATGAACTCTGGATGCTATTCCAGTATCTTAACCATTATGCTATCAAAATAGATTTTGATTTCAGATTAAATGTGCTGGGCAAGAGTAGAAGTTTTTCAGCACCTTGAAAGTGATCCAGTGTCCGGTGTCCCTTTGTTATGTTTGGTTATTAAACTCCTGTTGTCCTTCCAATGTTTAGTATTCTACTGCTTAGCCTTAGATATGAAGAATGGTCCCTTAAATAAAGTTCAAAAGGGTAAGTATTAGCCAAGGTACCCTAGTCCATCGAGAGTCAGCACCATCAGCAGAGGAGATAAACGGATTGAAATTAAGGGAAAGGTGATCAATGAAACAGCCTCAGAGGTTTTCAGGGCGTCGATGGGAGTAGAGTTGCTCCTTCTAGTCTTTCCACAATTCCTGAATCTGTATCTTTATTGCAGAAACAGTTGAATAACAGAAGTTTTCATTTACAATTCTGTATTTTAAGTAAGTGTGGATGCCAAATTTGGGTACTTTAAAATAAAAGGAAAGTTATAGATGAGAAGTTGAGTAGTTTTACTCAGTTTAAATACAAAATGCCAAACTTTTGTCACCGGTGGGATCTCATTTATTATCAAAGTCTGTACGTAGTATACAACTGAGATTCATCTTCTCCACAACACCAAGAAAACCACGGAAGTCATTAAAAGGAAAACATGCCATGCACAAAAAAATCTCGCAAACGGCAACACAATCATCAACCCCCCCCCCACCCTTGCAAAAAATCTAACAAATCCCACCAGACAGCAACAAGAACATCAAACTCCTAACCCCCAAAGACCTCCCTCGCACATTCTAACACTATTCTTCAAGAATGCAGACAGATTCTTCAAGTGTACTGTATCTGCATAGACTGACACCAGGGATAGTGGTCTAGGAGGGGACTAGACAAACTGGGTGATTGTCCCTAAAACAGTAAAGGTCATTGAGGACAAAGATTTAAAATAATTGGCAAGGAAATTAAAGGGAAAATAAGGTGATTTTCCATCATGAGGTCATATATACAATGGCACTAGAAAGTTTGTGAACCCTGTGGAATTTTCTCTATTTCTGCATAAATATGACCTAAAATATGATCAGATCTTCACACAAGTCCTAAAACTAGATAAAGAGAACCCAGTTAAATAAATAACACAAACATTATGGTTGTTTGTTTATTTATTGAAAGCATGATCCAATATTAAATGTATTTGTTGGAAAAAGCATGTGAACCTCTGGGGTAATGCCTTTTATAACAGCTATTTGGAGTCATGTGTTCCAATCAATGAGATGAGATTGGTGGTGTGGGTTGTAGAGGTGCCCTGCCCTATATTTAAAAAAAAACACACACACAAAGTGTGCCTGCTCTTCTCAAGAAAGATCTGTTTATATGTACCACGCCTCAATCAAAACCACTTTCAGAGGACCTTGGAAGAAGAATTGTAGAGGTGCATGAAGCTGGAACACCTTGAGTGTTCATCAGCCCACAGTAGGAAAAATGTCTACAAGTGGAGTAAACTCAGTTCTGTTGCTACTCTTCCTAGGAGTGGACATCCTGCAAAGATCATACCTAGATCACACTGTGCAATGCTGAAGGAGATGAAAAAGAACCCAAGGGTAACAGCAAAAGACCTGCAGAAATCTCTGGAACTTGCTAAAGTCTCTGACCATGTGTTCCACTATAAGAAAAACACTGAACAAGAATGGTGTTAATGAAAGGACACCACAGAGGAAACCACTTCTCCAAAAAAAACATTGCTGCACATCTCAAGTTTGCAAAATTCCACCTGGATGTTCTACAATGCTTCTGGGACAATGTTCTCTGGACAGATGAGACAAAAGTTGAACTTTTTGGCAGAAATGCACGTTGCTATGTTTGGAGGGAAAAGGGCACTGCACATCAACACCAAAACCTCATCCCAACTGTGAAACATGATGAAAGGAGCATCATGGTTTGGGGCTGCTTTGCTGCCCCAGGGCCTGGACAGCTTGCAGTCATTGAGAGAATGATGAATTCAAAATTGTATCAGGACATTTTACAGCAGAATGTCAGAATAGCAGTCCGTCACCTGAAGCTTAATAGAAGTTGGATAATGCAACAAGACAATGATCCGAAAGATGAGTAAATCAACAACAGAGTGGATTAAAAAGAAAATTTGTGATTTGGAATGGTTAAGTCCAAGTCCTGACCTTAATCCTATAGAATTGTTGTGGAAGGACCTGAAGTAAGCAGTTCATGCAAGAAAGCCCACTGAGATCCCAGAGTTGAAGCAGTTTTGTAAGGAGGAATGGCCTAAAATTCATCCAAGCTAATGTGCAGGACCAATCAACAGTTACCAGAAATGTTTAGTTGACGTTATTGCTGTACAAGAGGGTCACACCTGTTACTGAAAGCAAAGGTTCACATACTTTTTCCAACATATACATGTAATATTGGATCGTTTTTCTCAATAAATAAATGAGCAAATATAATGTTTGTGCTATTTATTTAATGGGTTCTCTTTATCTAGTTTTGGGACTTGCATGAAGATCTGATCACATTTTAGGTCATATTTATGCAGAAATAGAGACAATTCTACAGTGTCCACACTTTCTAACACCACTGTATAGTCTGAAATGAAATGTAAAAACAGACTGAATAGTAACTTTCAAAAAGATTTGAATATATTCAATATTGATGTTGAAAAGGAGGGTTATGGTGAAAGAGTGGAAGTGGGATTAATTTGATAGCACTTTCAAAACTACAGCAAGGATGTAATGAGCAGGAAAGGTAAAACACAGCATGAGAGAGGGAGGGGTTGCATGTACAGTCATGCTTCCACAACTGAACAATGATTTTTTTTTGTTTAAAGTCAAGTCACTGCATGCACTGACCACGTTATCATAACGAGTTTGTTTAACTGCAGTCATGCCAGCTACAAAATGTAATCCCTTTTCCTGTTTGAGGAAGTGACCTCAAAAGCACAAAGTACATTCTTTTCCAGAGTAGGTCTTGGGCTCATGTTTGGAATGTGAAAAGATCTGTAAAAATGCAGCTCTGTCCCAGTGCAGTTGAGGCCCGGCATTCTTGGCATTTAATGGGAACCCTGGTATTTTTTTCATGTCTACTTTCACAACTTTGTGCATTCAATCTCGATGCTGAGAATCCAGTCATTTACACAGGACCTAAAGGAAGTTACTTTGGATTTTCTGTTGAGTTCTACATGCCTGGGGCTGGCACGTGAGTATTTTGTTCCAGTATTCACAACTTGCGAGTGAAATTTTGTGCATTGCTCAGGAATTCAGTAAAGCTTTTGATGAACATGGCTTTGCAACTATTGTCTTTGCCAACAGTACAGCAGTTAGTGGTGTGATGCTAACTGGACTATGTTTGCTTTAGTCCGGGGAAAGGGGACATTACTGAGCTTATAGAAGGTGACAATAAAGTTGCCTTCCTTCTTTACAAGAGGTGATGTTTCTAATAAGTAAAAAAAATAAAAAAAAATACTTTAGTGGGTTTTACCTCCTCAAAAAGATATCAGTTAAGGTAATATACACCAGAAAGGAACATACAAGGGGCAGAAAGAGACCAAGTAGCTGAGTTGGATAGATGGGGATGAGTGAAGCAGTGGAAACAGTTTAATCAGGCTTTTCCGAAGGTTGAAAGCGAGGAACGGTAGCCAAATAAATCCAGCTCAAAGAAAAAAACATCAGCTTTGTGACTGAATGAAGCCTTAAACAAAAAAGAGAATTACATTTTGTGATAACTTGGTCAGTACATGCAGTGACTTGACTTTGTATTTAAAAAAAAACTGTTGCAAGTAAGAAATCAATCACTAGAAAATGGCTAAATCCAATACCACCTACATTAGAAGATTGGTACGAAATTATCTTGGAAATATTTAAAATGGAAAAGTTGACTTACTCCCTGAGAACTCAAAGAAACATTTTATCAAATCTGGAATAAATGGATTGAATATATAACCCCAATGCGAGCAGACTTTAGATGACTCTCCTAATGATTTATATTGCTCTTCTCATCAACACAGTAATATTGCTAACGTAAGCACCCCTAGTCTAAATGTTTGTTTTTTTTGGAAAATAGAGAATTAACACAAGTAAAGGGAAAGATTTGGGAAAGGGATAAAAAAAATGAAAAAAATAAGTAAATAAGTACATAGGGATTGGATAATTATGTCTGCGGGCAGGAACAAGCACGAACAAATTGGGATATAAACACCTACACTGGTTGGTATATAGGCTTGTATGCAACATTTTGGACCAGTGGAAATGGTCTGGAAGGGTTGTACGGAAACTATTATTACCATTTTTCTTAACAACTAATTTCATTACTTAGCCTAATAGGTTAGATTTACCACAGTACATAATTATCTATTTAAATGTTTATTTTCCTTTTATATCATCTCAATGTGTACTTAAGAATGTATAAATAATTGTAGTTTTATACATATAAAAAAATGGAAAAAGTTATGTGTGTGAAAAAAGTACATGATAATTGTGAATTCCTTATCCAAATAAAATTTTAAAAAAAACTGTTTAGGTGTAATTATCAGTCTGATGAAAGAGTAAAGACTGAACAGTTCTTGTAGTATCTGACATCAAGTCAGTGAAGTGTTGCATCGCTTTTCTTCATCTTTTTGTTTTGGACTCTGCCACTCCTTGCACCCTTGTTGTGAGTTTTGAACTTGTCTCACTGTGACTCCCTTGTGAGTCAGATATACACAGGATATGCAGTGTTTAGTTTAACTTTCTTGATTACTAGCGTCATAACAAAACTGCATAATTACCATTCCCATGTGGAAAAAATTGACTGATAATGGTGTAGGTTCCACACACATTACTTCCAGCACAGGAATTTGATTCAGAGTGGTTTGTTACATTTGGGAGTGTTATGTTACTGGACTAGTTATGCAGAGGGTTGAAGAAATAATGCAGGCATTTTGAGTTCAATTTGCACAATGATAGATTAAGAAAATAAAAAGTTGAAATCAGTAACAATGACTGTTAAAGGCTGGCAATGGCCAATACCAGAGAACATCAATTGAAGGCGAGGGGAGGAAAGTTTAAGGGAGATGTCAGAGGAAGGTTTTTAACACAGTGGTGGGTGCCTGAGTCCCACTGCCATTGGTGGTAGCAGAGGTTGATACGATAGGAGTACTTAAAACACTCTTAGATAGGCACATAGATGTAAGAAAAATGGAATGTTATGGGCAATGTAGGAGGGAAGAATTAGATTGATTCTTACAGGTCAGCACAGCATTGTGGGACAAAGGGTGCATATTGTGCTGCACTGCTCGATGTCCTATGTTCTAAATTAATGGATTGGTATAAAGTCGTCGTCTTCACCAGGGAGAAACCTGCCAATGTGGCATATATGTAACTCCATTCCCATGGAATTGATTAATCAGGGCACGAAGAGATACGGGGAGAAAGCAGGAGATTGGGACTAAGAGGGAAATGAATCAGCCATGATGAAATGGTGGAGCTGACTCGATGGGCCAAATGGCCTAATTCTGCTCCAATAGCTTATGGTCTTAGAATCATTAAAGTGATTGCTAACAATTAGTGGTAAGTCACTCAGTTGTTTGAAGCCCGATCATAACCCAGTGATAAACAGTAAATGCCAAACTTGGAAACAGTGTCTGTCTATGTGAGATAACGGTAATGAAGGCTGTAAGGGTTATTTAAGCAGTGTGGGTCTGACATGCACAATATCAGTTCCAAATGTCCCTCTCTGTTACCTAGACTGAATCTCCCACAAGGTGGAAGTGCACAATGTGCAATTAGAACATCAATCCATATCTGATGCCTGTTGTTCAGCTTGGGCTGAACATGAGAATCTAACACAATACTGACCAAGCACAGCAAGTCTGGTCCAAGCAGCAGGAGGGACTTACGCTTCATTTCTTAATGATTTGCAGATTTGTGGGGAATAAAAAGCAGATCCCTTAGGACTGGAGCTCCCAAGGTGGCTGATAAATTTTGCACTGAGTGAGTGAACCTGTTTTAGATTTAGTTTTATTTTACTGGTACTTACTTAGGGACTTTAGAATGGCCAGGGCCAGAGCAAGAAGGCTCAAAGTCTTCTTGCTAAAGGAGGTCAGAGTATTAGGGGATGGAAGGTTCCAAAGTGACTATTCCCCAATGTTTTTATCTCTGTCTCATGTACACATCTAATGTTTCTATCTCCACATGTCCAACATTTCTGCCTCTAAACACCAAACTTTCCTATCTATACATATCCAGCCTTCCTTTCTCTACGTGCCCAATATTCCTTTCTGTACACATTCTATGTCTCCATCTCCTCATATCCAAGGGCTATTGTATCTGGAGGATAAGAATTTGCAAGCCATACACTACAGGGAGTGCTCCATTCCTCCCTGGAATGCTTTATCTGTTCTCCTGGTCCTGAATGTCTCCATATCTGCCACATTTTGCAGTCTGCAGCTCAATTCCTCATGGCCAGGCAGCGCCCCAGAGGAGTAAAAGGGAACTTGCTCCTTCTTGGGGACAAAGCCGTATGTTAGGAAAGCAAGATAAACCCAACCGAAATGTTGAAAAGTGTTTGCAGGTATAATTACAGGGTCAGTAAGGACAGGCTGCAGACTCTGGAAAGACAAATGTAGGGTTACAGCCATACTCTTCCAATGCCTTGGATATCTTACTCAGGTAGTCTGGATAAGACCCCAATTATCACAGAGTATATTGGTATAATGGTTGTTCTCTGCAGGTTTCCCTCACTGCATTTGTCATCTGATTCCTCCAGTGTGACCCTTGCACTCAAGGGAGTTGACACTAGAGTTGGCTATTCCTAGGCTTGACTAGGTTTGCTCACACCCAGACCAAATCTTGCTTTATGACCACTGTTACCGTTATCACTCCAAGGTGTGCCAGTAACTGAGATAATACCCGAGAGTGTCAGTGTGTGAAGTTGTTTTCCTCAGACACTGTATTTTTGTTGGACAAGATGTATGCACATGAGGCATCTTGGAATTCTAAAGTAAGAGGCACCAGGGTTTGAGTACACTGAGGATGAGAAGGAATAGAGTGTGAAGTAGGAGGTCTTGTATCAGTCTTCTAATATCTGCTTGACATGTGATCTACTTTAGACCAAGAACTACTCCATTGTCACTTCCTATAATTGCGAGAACACGTTTCTCAATTCATTTAGTTTTTAGAAATTATAGCTCCCATGCTCACCCATTTGCATTGTTCCAAATAATGGTCACTCACCATCTTGCTATGGGAGAAGAAGGAATGATATCTGTTGTGTTAAAGTATTTGATTGAAGGTATTCCTGCCACAGTTGAATAGCTAAAGTGTGCAACCTGTAAAATGGGGTTTTTGTTTGACCTGTTTGAACCTGAGTGGCCCTGCCTCCAGCCAGCATAGCTCTCCATGTTGTGGTCCTCTTGGAGCTGACCAGACATATGAGGTCATTAAACTTGCAGCACTGGGACCTGGTGTAAGGACATGGAACCCATTGCCTTCCTGATTAACTCCTACCATTTCAGCTTTATCTCAGACTAAGAACTTCCCAGGACCCAGCCTATACATCGCTTCTCTCCTGGTCACCACTTTGTATCCCTGCCTGAGATACAGGATACTTGCTCATGCATCTGGTATTTCTTGGTACGCCTTAAGCTATGCGAAAGTTTTCACTCGAGGGTGTGGTCATTTTTAGTATTGAGGGAGATCATAGATAGATTCTTGATCAGAATAGTTACCAGTAGAAGCGGGGAATTTGAAGGTAAGGTGAGAAACTGATCAACCAGGATCTTTATTTACAGCAAGCATGCTCGAGATGCCAAGTGGCCGAATGGCCTACTGCTGGTCCAAATTTGTACGTTCCCTTTTTCATGAGGTGCAGACATGACTTTCATCAGTGCAGCCTCCTTTCAGCTGCGCCAAGAATCCCCGTGCACTATTCCAGAAATGGAACAAATGGCAGAATTTAAAACAAATAATTGTACATTGTTCGTGGATTCATTCTATTGTGAAAATGGAACCAGGACAAAGTGAGGTAGATGTAAACTTAAATTAGCTGGACCAATAACTGCACCACACAGTTCTTTATTTTATCCTTTTCACCAATTTATTTGTTCGAGCTCAGCTGGTGAGAAGCTTGGAGCCGAATCATCAGAGAGACAGAAATTCCCTCTCCCTCTCTCTCTTCTCTGCCCCCCCCCGAAACTTGCGTATTTCCCCCATGTCTGGCATACCCATCCTTAGGTTTTGTCTAATAGGAGCTTGTTGGGTTCCTGTGGGGACTAAGTGTAGGATTCAAGGCTATCTGTTTAGCTGCTGCATCAGCCCTAGCATTGCCCTTAGATATCTCATCAGGTTCCCCAGTTTGGGTTGCACATCTAATAATAGCCAAAACTCAAGGTAGCTGTAGAACAGTGAGTAAGTTGTTTACAAAGGTAGCATTACTAATGGGGTGACCAGTGGAAGTCAGGAACCCCCCAAAGTTCTGTAGTCAGTGCCTAACAGGAGTCTGTGTAAAGGTTCACACTTTAGTCTGTTACTAGGATACAGGCACAAGTCAGAGCAAGCAGCTCAGCTTTCTGGGCGGAGACAACTGCTTCAAAAGAGACTTGCTCAATCACTTCACTATCGCATAGCCAGAATATTGTTTCCCTGCTGGATCCACAAAAGAGCTTCCATCTTCATAAAACGTTGCCTCGGGCTTGAGGGGGTATTGCAGAAGGGATGGGAGAGTCTTTCCTCCTTTCACGGTGATCTGGACAGGGGTGGGACAGTTGGTGAGGCCGACTTCATGGCCTTGAGATTGCCCAGAGATGTGGTACAACGTCTTGGGTTCGGTCAATATTAAAAGAGTCTTACCAGATGTCCCGTCTTCACCTCCGACGCTTCCAGTATCGGAGTTGGCCCGCGGCCAAGTCTTGCCATTCTCCCTCGGTGCTGGAGGCTTGTTTTGTCAGGGTGTAAGCAAGGAGCCCTAGGCTCTTTGGCTTGAACCCAGGGCCAACCCTAACGGTGGTATAGGGAACCACTGGTCCTGTCTGTCACCAAAGGAAACCCGGAACTTCGGCCAGTAATGCACTGCCCTCTCTTCCTTTAACCTCTCCAAACACCGCGACTGGGAACTTCTGTCCCTCGAGGGGTGCATAATATTGGCTTTCCTCAGTGGCACACCCCGTAGGGTCATAGCACAGTCTCATGAGGATCTGCCTCTGGCAGAGGGGATTCAATGAAGCGGAGTCCAGATTAAGTGCCCACCACTGGGGGATCGGATTCTGGAGAAGCTGTCGGTTGTTCGCTAGTCCCAGGGTGACACCCTTGTCTGTGCATAAAATCTCGACTTCCACTGGGCAGAGCAAGTCTCTCTGTGCTAGATTACACCCCAGACTGGTGGTGGCTGTAAATGAAACCTCACACCGGGTCCCAATAATATGTCAAAATTCATCGCATTCAATTTCGATCATTCAGGCCAATCCATACTATTAGTTTTAATCATGTTGGCTAACTTGGTAAGCATTGGAGCAGTAAGGCATTAAACGGGGGGGACGGACTCCCATTATTAGAGGATTGGCCTCCTGCGGAAGTGCCGTAGCAGGCCACAAATCGCTCCCGATAGTCTGGTCCCGATTCCCCAGGCTTAGGTTTGCATTCAAGTACTTTAGTGATGTTTACAGGTTGTTGGAGAGCCCTTTCCAAGGCTTGAATAATCTGGTCTGTCTGTTCATTCTCATTATGGATTCCCGCTTGTAACTTCTGATAGGTTTGTTCTGCCTTCCATTTCCGCCCCTCATCAGCTGAGAGAATCATGCAGCAGAGACCGAATAAATCTTGCGGGGTCACATTATACATTTGTATAGTACTGCGGACATACTGAGCAAGCTGTCATCAAAGTTGCTGGTGAACGCAGCAGGCCAGGCAGCATCTCTAGGAAGAGGTACAGTTGACGTTTCAGGCTGAGACCCTTAGTCAGGACTCTTGGATCTCCCCCTCTCCCTCCCACTTTCAAATCTCTTACTAACTCTTCCTTCAGTTAGTCCTGACGAAGGGTCTCGGCCTGAAACGTCAACTGTACCTCTTCCTAGAGATGCTGCCTGGCCTGCTGCGTTCACCAGCAACTTTGATGTGTGTTGCTTGAATTTCCAGCATCTGCAGAATTCCTGTTGTCTGAGCAAACTGCTGGTTTCTGTTTTCTATCTGGGGCCTGATTCATGGTCACTATATCATTTCTTAAGGCTTCCAGGGTGCGCACACAAGAATTACAGAGGGCTGCCCCTCCTCGGCTGCTTGTGGATTGGGCCGCATTTGGGTAGGCAATTGTCTCTGTGGAGCCATTAACTCTGGGGTTTTATTGGATTCTTCCCTCCCTGTCTCAGAATAATCCCTTTCCCTTTCTGGATCTCAGGGTATAAGGAGCCTTCCCTGCCGCTGCTGTTTTACCCGAGCGGCCACCATATCTGAATATTAGGAGGATTGGGGTTCGGAAGCACTGGGTGCACTCAGCCCCTGGTAAGGTGGGGAATACGGTGGGTGCCCAATCCCCATCGCGGTCACTGTCCTCAAACAGGGTCGGTGTGCCAGACATAGGTTCGGGATCCCATATTGGCCCTGGATCTTGCGTGCGACAGTGCCCACTTAAACCTTCCTGAATGTCCATATCTGCCTTTGCCTGTTTTCTTTGTTTTTCTCGTACTTTTTTTCCTTCTCCCATCTGCCCATTCGCACTCCGCCTTTAATGTTTCTCATTCCTTGGGATCTCCTTCTGACGTATGTACCTCTACCCCTTTATCACAGACATTATTCCTCCAACTGGCCAGTAAAATACTATTCCATTCGGTATCAGCTCTATCTTTCCATTCCTTGATCAATAATTTCTACTTTTTACTGCAATTCTTCTTCCAAATTTAAATTTACTGCTTGTTCACAAGAGGTTATGTCACAAGCTCCCCCTAGTGACCACTCACCGTTTCTCAGTTCTTTGTTAGTGCTGCACTTAACATCCAGATACACTGCAGGGGAGTCCCTTTCCTCTCTGTTTGGCCAAATGTCTTACCGGACCACTAACACCAGCCCCAATGTCAATTAGAATAGAACAGGTCGGTTAGCTCCTTATCTAATTACCGGATTGCTGTCACCAGCCCCAAGATGTAATAGGTTACTGCCACTAACCCACTGCCCAATCGCTGCGACCCAACCCAAAAGAAAAATGTAATAGATCACTGCCAGTGATCTGCTGCCCAATTCTTCAGCACCCGCAGACTTTAGTACTCACAAAAACAACTGCTAGCCTTATTCTCCAGTAATTCTCTCAAAAACAACTGCTTACCTTATTCTCCTGGTCCGGGTGGTTTGTTGGATCCCGTCAATGTACAGGTTTCGATGGGTGAGGGGCAGAACGCCTGAATGGACACAAGGAGTGGCCAGAGGTAAAATGCCTCGGGCGCCCCACCACTCAGTTTTGTTCGATTCAAACCCTCGGTCACTTATTTAGCCCAGAGGAACATTCCCTATGTTGGGATCTGAGTCACGGCACCAAATATAAACTTAAATTCGCCAGACCAATAACCACACCACACAGTTCTTACTTTATCCTTTTCACCAGTTTATTTGTTCGAGCTCAGCCGGCAAGAAGCTTGGAGCTGAATCATCAGAGACAGAAATTCCCTCTCTCTCTGGCGGCTCTGATAAGCTTCTGACTTAACAGGCAGAAATGCTACAATTTATAGGATTAGCAGACAAAGAACACTCAGTTACAATAATATTCCCGCCAAGTCAGTTAGAGCAAAACTTAACTACTTAGATAAGAGAGTCTAAAATATCTAGATTTTAATTGCAAATAGATATATAGGTGTCCCCCACTTTTCGAACATTCGCTTTACAAAACCTCACTGTCACGAAAGACCTACATTAGTTCCCTGTTTTCGCTAACTGAAGGTGTTTTCATTGTTACAAAGAAAGGCAGCGCGCGATAAAAGGCAGCACACGCCCCCCGGATTCGGAGCAGCATTCTCGCCGGCATTGCTTAAACACGTGCCTGTGAGCAGCCGTCTGCAAGATGAGTTCTAAGGTATCGGAAAAGCCTAAAAGAACTCCTAAGGGTGTTACACTTAGCGTAAAACTAGATATAATTAAGCGTTTTGATCGTGGTGAACGAAGTAAGGACAAAGTGAGTTTGGCTTGTGGAAGTTGACGAAGATGATGTTGAAGAGGTTTTGGCATCCCATGACCAAGAACTGATGAAGAGCTGATGCAATTGGAAGAGGAAAGGAAAACAATTGAAACCGAATGCAGTAGTGAATGTGAAGTCGTCCAGGAAACTGAACGTGAGGCAACTATGAGATTTTTGCTGCAATGATAAAGTACGACTTTAATTTTGAAAGGGTACGTAGGTTTAGGGTATATTTTCAAGTTGGTTTGAGTGCTTGCAAAGAACTATGATAGAAAAATGTGCGCGGCTCGGCAGTCAAGCATACAGTACTGTCGTTTTTCAAGCCTTCCACATCAGCCACAGCAGACGATGAACCTCGACCCTCGACATCGAGGCGGGCAGTCATAGGAGAAGATGACCTGCCTGCCCTCATGGAAACAGACGATGACAAGATAACACCCCAGAGTCCCACCACCCCAACCCCCAGGCCGCGGACAGATAACGATTCGCGGAGAATGCAGCGGTAGCCGGGAGGCACACAGCATATCTTTAAGAAAAAAGCTGAAATAAACATGCTAATTAATTAAAGGAACACACATCAAAGTTGCTGGTGAACGCAACGGGCCAGGCAGCATCTCTAGGAAGAGGTGCAGTCGACGTTTCAGGCTGAGACCCTTCGTCAGGACTAACTGAAAGAAGAGATAGTAAGAGATTTGAAAGTAGGGGGGCCCCTCCCACTCCCACTTTCAAATCTACTACCTCTCCTTCTGGTTGGTCCTGACGAAGGATCTTGACCCAAAACGTCGACTGTACCTCTTCCTAGAGATGCTGCCTGGCCTGTTGCGTTCACCAGCATTTTGTGTGTGTTGCTTGAAATTCCAGCATCTGCAGATTTCCTCGTGTTTGCGTTTTCAAATTAATTCTAAATTAGTTCTCTTGAACCTTGGACAGAAAAATCCAAATTGTTGACAATTCTGTAAGTAGCTCCCAGTGCTCTATCAGAAGAACACTTCAGAAGTGAATGAAAAGTAAAATAGTAAGAAATGAAGAAGAGAAGCTAAGATAGCATCTCCAAATGAGATGCAAGGAATAGTTCCAAAGAACAGTTTTTTGCTAAAGTCAATGTGTTTGCAATGTACAGCCTGCGTTATGATTTCTTGTCAATTTCTTTAGCAATTAAGTTAACCATGATTTAGTGTGTACCACTGTCATGCAGATAACAGTTCAATTGTGTTGTGTCAGCTTTTCTCAAGTACATATTTGAACAAAGCAGAAACCGATTATCACATCTTGTAGTCTCTAGATGAAATCCAGTAAGTTTCTGTTAGCTTGATATAGGATGGATAATCACTCTGTATGGTGATAGTACACATTTACCCAAATGCAGAAAGTTTAGGTATTGTTGTCAGAGACACGATTTGATGAACACCAGCTGTGAGCTAGAGTAATTCATATCTTTTTGCAGTTTCTCCAGCCAGGGTGGCACTTCCCATCAGGATAAGATGTTGCAGGTGTCTGTCCACATGAGAACAGAGCCTCATTGATGACTGGTCCAACACTTTTGGTTCCATTCAGGAGATGGGCTGGTAGGTCAAACACCAATAACATCAAAGAATATCGGAGAGTTGCCTTAACTAATCCTGCATCAGATTGAGTCAATCACCAAGTGTGCACCTTACAGACACACTGAATTTAACTAAGTCAGGTTAACATATGGTACTGCAACATTTCTTTCTCAAATTGAACTCCTTAAGATTCATCCCTTATTTAAGTGTTGTCATTATTGAAGGAAACATATTGAGTGGTCTTCATTTTAGTGAAGTCACAGTTAACAGTGATTATCAACCAAAACTATGTGAAAGGTATTATGTTAGATAACCACATTTAAAATATTTTTCCGTTTCCAGTCGAGGTGTCCTTATTGGTGCTCCAAAGGCAAATACAACCCAAGAAAAGGTTACAGAAGGTGGAGCAGTGTTTCATTGTCCTTGGTCGTCTAATGGAAGTCTATGTACATTAATACCATTTGATACCAAAGGTAAGATGTCCACTCACCAGTGAGCTCAGCAAGGGTGAAGGTTGTTGCCTCTTGTGTTACAATATCCAAACCCATTGGAGTGATTGTAAATCTGAGGTACACCATGACTTACTAACTCCATGTAACTGTGGTTAGAAGTTGATCACATTTCTGTTGATTGATATTTGATTCCTAGGGACCACCATGGATCAAAAACTGAAAATGTTCATGTATTGCCTTTTACTGACGAGTTTATGTGACCCTATCTATAACTAACAACATCTGTTGCATACAGGGATTTTCAGAAAATCATGAACTATATGAATAAAGAAAATGCATTTATTTTGAAAGATCCAATTTATAAATACATTTGTCTATTCAAAGAAATGGACATTTGATAAGTAGTTACAGGTGTCTGCCCACATGAAAACAGAGCCTTATGCTGGCTGCTCCAACACATTTGGTTCCATTCATGAGATGGGCTGGTAGGTCAAACACCAACGATGTCAAAGAATATTGGAGAGTTGCCTTATCTGTTTAACAAGGACTAGCAGCAGAAGTGGTAGATGTGGGGTCGATTTCAACATTGCAAAGAAATTTGGATAGGTACATGGATGGGAGGGGTATGAATGGTTATGGTCCTGGTGCAGGTTGGTGGGACTAGGCAGATTAATAGATTGGCATGGCCTAGATGGGCTGAATGGCCTATTTCGGTGCTATAGTCCTCTATGACTCGATGTCTCTGAGAATTTTTTTTGTAGAATAGAGGATTAATCGTCACTAAGAGATTCAATAGAGGCAAGTCCAGTTACATGCTGGAGCTTTATATCATCCATTTTACTTGAGAATAAACAATGAGATCAGGTGAGGCAAAACATGGCAAGGAATAGATCCCATTCTGAGATGGCAGGTGAAGTATCCCAGCCCCTCCATTTCCCATGCCATGCACACTCCTGTTGTTTTCAGCTTAATACTTTAGCCTTTCTCACCTCAACCCTTTCAGCTTCTTCCTGACTGCTGGAAGAACGAATTTTAAGGTCAGTAATTACCAACTTTAATTGAATTATAAAAATGTTGAACTATGAATGGACTGTGAGGACATTACTTCCCTAGCTTGGCAGGGTAAAATTGTAAACTCCATGTAGATTTTGGGGATCATGATTAGACTCAAGTCACTGAGGCTGTGCGGTTAATAGATTAATGAGGGGAGAAAGAGGGAGGGGGAGAGAGAATAAAGAATACAAAATCTACAAAATGCAGAACTATGGGGAATGCTAAGCATGTCCCATTTAAAATTACCTTGGATTCTGAATATTGAGGTGTGGTGAGTAAAACAGACAGAAATCCTGTATTATTGCCACTTCACTACAAGAATGAAATTCATCCCTGTTTAAAAAATGACGTAGTGCTAAGAACTCAAATTTCCTAAACTTTGGCATATTCTTCAAATAGTGAGTGATATTCCAGAATCTTGGTGATAATCCAAGGTGTGGTGGATAAGATGTCTGTTTTGTAGGCCAATTCAGCTGGTCTAATACAAAGTTTTACATTTTTCATAGATGAAGACCAGTACAATCAGGGAGAGTATTTATTATTTTCTAGGCTTGTTTGAGCTTAAGACATCACATCCTCAGAGCGAGGGACAATTTGTTTATTGCTCTGGTATTTGAAGCAGAGTACGAGGAAATTTCTGAATGAAGAGTAAAAGAGGAGATACAGTTAAAATGGTTTCGAAGATGGATTGGGATGAGTCAGAGCGGAGGTACAAGTGGCAACTTAACTGGAGAGGGAAGAAGCAGAGAGCATTGCCGGCAAAACAATGCTCAACTGAACGTCACAGTAGTCCTTCATTTCTTGTTGTATGTACATTTCTCCTGAGGGGAATCCAGCAAACAGCTGAGTAAGGAGAAAGTACTCTCTATTTTGGAAGATCAGTTAGTTATTGTAGCACTTCGTAATTATACTTTGCATCAACACTTCAGTCCAAAGTGCCAGTTTAGACACTGATGATTGGCAGAGGATTGTCAAAAATAAAAGTAGCTGTTTTTATTTTTGTCACCAAATGGCTATTTCTGTACCTTTACCTGGGGGGGGGGAGGAGGAGGAGGAGGAGGAGGATATATGTGATATATCTGCAGGTTCTTATTCTAGTATGTTGTGCCAGGAATATAATGAATTGATGAGAGGCATGAATCACTAAGAACTGCAAAACCACATGTATCTTGTTTATGTTGCTCTCTACAACAAGACTGAACGTGTGCAATTGCCATATATATCTTCACACACTTAAACACACTATATTGATTGACCCATTTGGTGAAGAAAGTGATTTACATATTCATATTATCAATGGATGAAAGCTATTCACAGAATTACAAGGTGTCTTGTAGAGTTGTAGAGTAAGTACTGCTCAGAAACAGGCCCTTCGGCCCATCTAGTCAGTGCCAATTTCTGCTGGTTCAACTTTTAGATTGCACTTACAATCATATAACTGTTCAATATTTTCTTGTATATTTTTCCTCAGGAATTATGAGCTTTCTGCCTCCTATTTTCACAAGCTATACCATGCCCTTCAGCTGCCATTCCAGCATCTTTTTTTCTGAATGTCTGTTTTGCTGGATATTGTTAACAGGCAATCTCTCTCATGCAGCAAAAAGCAAATGATTAAATCCTGATGCAGCATCTTGACCCCAAACATCAACAATACCTTTTCCTTCACAGATGCTGCTCAGTCCTGTTTGCTTTATGCTCCAGATTCCAGCATCTTCAGACTCTTGTGTCTCAACTCTAACTTTTACTGCGACTTAAGTAACAATTTCATTTTTATCTTACCTGCTTCTCTTCCAATCTCCTTTCAAGAATGGTCTGAACTAAGGTCATTCATGTCCTGAGCCTTCCATGCCATTCTCCTGACCCCTCTCATTAACAAGGCCCACAGAACTGCCGCTCACGAATAATTTTTGTTTCTTGAAGCATTCTCTGTAAACTCTAGAGACTGCTGTGTGTGAAAATCCCAGGAGATCAGCAGTTTCTGAGATAGCCAAACCACCCCATCTGGCACCAACAATCATTCCATGGTCAAAGTCACTTAAATACATTTTTTCCCCATTCTGATACTTGGTCTGAACAACAATTGAACCTCTTGACCTTGTCTCTATACTTTTATGGATTGAGATGCTGCCACATAATTGGCTGATTAGATGTGTGTTAGCAAGCAGGTGTACAGATGTACCTAATGGTGTTCACTGAGTGGAGATTTCTGACAGTCGAAACAGCTTGCCATTTGAATTCACTTCCATTCAGCAAATGGCTTTGATTACATATATTTTCAATGTATATTAGTCTTACCCATGTGGCTTCAGACCTTTCTTTGGATCTTTAGCCTTTGCCATTGTTCTGTGGCTGAAAACTGTCATTGCAGGTTGTATTGGACAAAATTCTTCAGCATTCCTCAACGCCATTCCCTAGACGTGAGAGCTTTGCACCAGGGTCAAGTACAAGATTCTGCACGCTTAATAATGTTGATAGGATTACCTCATTGACAATCTTGCCACAAAGCACAGTTCAAAAAGCACTGAAGATGTATTGCTATGACAGGTTATTCAAGTTCAAGGCATTTGATAAGGTACCCCATGCAAGGTTCCTTCAGAAAGTAAGGAGACATGGGATCCAAGGGGACCTTGCTTTGTTAATCCAGAATTGGCTTGCCCACAGAAGGCAAAGAGTGGTTGTAGACAGGTCTTATTCTGCATGGAGGTCGGTGACCAGTGGTGTGCCTCAGGGATCTGTTCTGGGACCCTTCTCCGTGATTTTTATAAATGACCTGGATGAGGAAGTGGAGGGATGGGTTAGTAAATTTGCTGATGACACAAAGGTTGGAGGTGTGGTGGATAGTGTGGAGGGCTGTCAGAGGTTACAGCGGGACATTGATAGGATGCAAAACCTAGCTGAGAAGTGGCAGATGGAGTTCAACCCAGATAAGTCTGAGGTGGTTCATTTTGGTAGATCAGGTATGATGGCAGAATATAGTATTAATGGTAAGACTCTTAGCAGTGTGAAGGATCAGAGGGATCTTGGGATCCGAGTCCATAGGACACTCAAAGCTGCTACGCAGGTTGACCCTGGTCAATATGGTACATTGGCCTTCATCAACCATGAGACTGAGTTCAGGAGCCAAGAGGTAATGTTGCAGCTATATAGAAACTTGGTCAGATCCCACTTGGAGTACCGTGCTCAGTTCTGGTTGCCTCACTACAGGAAGGATGTGGAAACCATAGAAAGGGTGCAGAGGAGATTTACAAGGATGTTGCCTGGATTGGGGAGCATGCCTTATGAGAATAGGTTGAGTGAACTCGGCCTTTTCTCCTTGGAGCGACGGAGGATGAGAGGTGACCTGATAGAGGTGTATAACATGATGAGAGGCATTGATCATGTGGATAGTCAGAGGCTTTTTCCCAGGGCTGAAATAGCTAACACGAGAGGGCACAGTTTTAAGGTGCTTGGAAGTAGGTACAGAGGGGATGTCAGGAGTAATTTTTTTTTAATGCAGAGAGTGATGAGTGTGTGGAATGGGCTGCTGGTGGTGGTGGAGGTGGATACAATAGGGTCTTTTAAGAGACTCCTGGATAGGTACATGGAGCTTAGAATAATAGAGGGCTATGGGTAACCCTAGGTAATTTCTAAAGTAAGGACATATTTGGCACAGCTTTGTGGGCCGAAGGGCCTGTATTGTGCTGTAGCTTTTCTATGTTTCTATGCTTCTATCAATGCATTGCATCACTGCACTAGCTGGTTGTCCAGTTGGACCTGTGATTCCTGGTTCCAAATTTATTATTCTCCACAATTGCATGTTTTATGGTTGAAAGGATTTTGTACCCTTTTCATTACTTCACAAAATGAAACATGTTTATAAATACAAGAAATTTTGCAGATGCTGGAAATCAGGAACACACAAAATGCTGGAGAGACTCAGCAGGTTAGGCAGCATCTATAGAAATGACTAAACAATTGACTTTCGGGCCGAGACCCTTCTTTAGGACCAGAAAAGAAGGGGGAAGAAGCCATGATAAGATGGTGAGGGAAGGAAAGGAGTACAATCTGAGGAGCAACACTTGAGGTCATGAACATCAATTTCTGTAACTTTTGGTAATTTCACCCTTCCTCCTTCTCTCTTTTTTCCATTCTCCATTCTGGCTCCCCTTTTATCCCCTTCTCTTCACCTGCCCATCACCTCCCTCTGGTGCCCTTCCTTCCCATGGTCCATGCTCCTCTCAGCTCGGACCCCTTCTTCAGCCCTATACCTTTCCCACTGATCACTTCCCAGCTTCTTTCTTCATCCTCCCTCGCCCATCCACCACGATCCCCCTCACCTGGTTTCACCTATAATCTGCCAGCTTGTACTCTCCTCATTCTTGTCTTCCCCCACTTGCCAGCACTGAAGAAGGGTCTCGGCCTGAAACATCGACTGCTAATTCATTTCCATAGATGCTGCCTGACCTGCTGCGTTCCGTCAGCATTTTGTGTGTGTTGCTATAAAATACTTTTGTTTTGTCCTCCGACTTTGGCAACATTTCTTAAGCTACCTTAGGTTACAGAATAATTTCTTGCCCTTCTGACTTGTATTGTTTTATGCAGAGACATTCTTACTGGTACCATTCTCTGATATTTATGCCAAAAATCATTTCTATGCATTGTATATAGGAATGCAAAGGCTCACATACACAAAGGCAGCCAAAGAAGCCATCTAGTCTGAGCTGCTATTTTGTCATCTTCTGGTGTTTCTCACACCAGGACACACCTTTGCCCCTTCAGCTTCATGGCTGCACCTCTGACTTATTAAACCATAACTCCGAGAGGAGGACTTCCGGGTCACCAAGGGAATGGCGGCGTAGGGAAAGGTCTCTCGACAAAAAAGAATGTAAACTGCCCCAAAGTCGAAATTAGACAAATATTTAGTATTGTATACCTATATCAACAAAAGGAGCAAGGATGATGTCCAAGTATAAGAATAAGAAGTCCGCTCAGAATGCTGATAAGTACAACGAGTCACAGCAACACGAGGGGGCTAGCTTCCCCACGGCTAGCCAGGACGGAGATAATGAGGAAGAGTCGGTGAACCTGACTTTGATTCTCAGAGAGATTCATGATTTCTGACAGGATAACAACAAACAGCTGGAAGATATTAAAGGAGAAACAATAAAAACTAATTTGAGGTTAGACGAAGCCGAAGTGAGGATTGTAGGGGCTGAGGAGAGGCTGCAAAATGCAGAGGAAGTGATAGCAGAAATGCTAAAGCTACAAGAACAGCTCCAGTGGAAGCTAATAGACCAGGAAGGCCGCTCAAGAAGGGAAAACGTGAGGATCTACGGTGTTCCCGAAGGAACTGAAGGTAAACCCGGATTGGTGATTCCCTTCGTGGAGAAGCTGCTTAAAGAGAACCTTAAAATACCAGACGCAAAAGACCTACAGATAGAAAGGGCCCACCGGGCGTTGGCACCACAGCCTCCGGCAGGCGCCCAGCCCAGATCGATTCTAGTCAGATTTCTGAGCTACAGAATGAAGGAAGAAGTGCTTAAACTGGCATGGCAAAAGAAAGGCTTTATGTGGAACTGTAAAATCAGCTTTGACCACGATTACACCCCGGGGATCCTTGCCAGATGGAAGCAATGCTTGGAAGCATGGAGGGTCCTGAAGGAAAACAACATCAGATTCCAGACCCTGTATCCAGCTCGGCTAAGAGTCTTTTACGACGAAAGGACAAAAACCAACGTTACGGTGGAGGAGGCAACATCGGATCTGGTGGTTCAGGGACTACCCAGAAAAGTTATCACCCAACCGGAGTCGTTACTGGAGAAGATTCGGCGGTGGACATGGCAGCCAGTGCGGCGAGGACGCTCCACTCGAACCAGAGTGTCCAGCTACAAAGAAAAGCTGCAAGAATTCAGATGTGAACATACAGAGTACAGTTTAATTAAGAGAAATGACTGAAAAGAGTAAATCGTACTTAAAGGTAAAATTAAAGCCGGTAACTGAAAATAAACTAGATGGAATAACTTGAATGATAGCAATATGGTCGAGACATAAAAAGGAGAGAATTCTTCATGGTTCTTCACACTGCTGAGGGCCCTCTAACACAGGGTGAAGATGGAGGTTATCCCTCTGAACTGAGGGGGGTCGGTGCTCAGGCCTCACTGTTGGAAGTCGGGGAAAATTTTCAAATGTTTGGTTTTGTGTTCTAGTTTACTGTTGAGAAGGGATTGTTTACTGTTTGTTTAGAAAAGGAGTGTTTTCTTTTCTACTGGAGAAAAATGCAAATTGAACCTGTAAAAATAATTTCCTATAATGTTAATTGGGTTTTGAATCCAATTAAGAGAAATAAGATTGTCTAAATTGAAAAAAGAGAGGGCACAAATAGCTTTCCTTCAGGAAATGCACATGAGCCAATCCGAACATGCAAAATTAAAAAGAATGGGCTTTAAGCATGTATTTTATTCATCATATAAACTGAGCCACAAAAGAGGAATAGCTACTTTAATATCAAGTGCTCTCAACTATGAACATATTTCAGAGACTAAAGACAAGAATGGATGATTTGTAAAGATTACAAGAAGAATCGAAGGTACTGAAATAACATTGTTGAAAGTTTATGCTCCACCAGGTTCTGAATGGTCATTCTATAGACACATTTTTAACCTAATGGCCAACTCTCAAGGGGTAGTAATCTGCGGAGGGGATTTTACTATTAGATTCTTCAGGATCAGTTATTCAGAACAAACCTCTGACTCGGAAAGTGAAATCATTGATGGAGGAGTTGGAGATAATAGATGTGTGGAGGGAATTACACCCCACTAGTAAAGACTATACACATTACTTTTCCCCTCATTCAGTTTATTCAAGGATAGACTTTTTTTATATTTAACATGGATAGATTTGGGATAAAAGAGTGTAACATTGCAGAAATTGATCTGTCGGACCATAGCCCAATCTCTGTCTCAAATTCTGGAAAGGAAAATGAGGAAAACACTATGGAGGTTAAATTCACATATACTCAATAACCCGAAAGTAATGGAGAGATTAAGGGGAGAAATCAAAGAATACCTAAACCTTAATGACACAGGAGAAACATCACCAGTGATCTTACGGAATACATTGAAAGCTGTACTGAGAGGAAAAATTATTTCCATTACTACCCGCATGAAAAAATTCAAAGCACAAAAATCAACAGACCTTCAAGGAAAATTAAAACAACTTCAAGTTGTAGATGGCAACAAAATTAATTCTAATTTAAAACAGGAAATTGAGAAATTGCAAAGTGAAATTAATGATATTTACACTTTGGAGACTCAGAAATTTTCTTTACCTGAGACAAAAGAATTATGAAGTAGGAGGTAAATCAACTAGAGTATTAGCATGTAAGTTATGTAAACAACAAGCAGACAATACAATTCATAAAATAAAGAATCCAAAAACAAAGCTTGTGGAAGTACAATGGGGAAAATTCAAGAGAGTTTTGAAACATATAACATACTATCGAGAGCTGTACTCTTAACCCCGGGTCTCCAATGAGTCCCATATAGACACTTTCCTGAATTCTTTAGAACTACCCAAGCTCACAGATTTACAAAATGAATGCCCATTAGAACCACTAACTGCCAAAGAACTGAACGTGGCCATCTCTAGATTAAAGGGCGGAAAGTCTCCAGGTTCTAATGGTTTTACCTCAGAGTGGTACAAATCGCTGAAGTCACAGTTAGCTCCATTATTACTTAACACCTTTAATTGGATCTTGCAGAGAGAAATTCCACCTTCCTGGAGAGAGGCGATTACCTTTATTTTAGGAATAACTGAGATAAACTAGAATGTGGTAATTACCGGCCAGTCAGTGTCCTTAATTTGGATTATAAATTATTTACATCTATGTTAGCTCGTAGACTGGAAAAGCTTCTACCTGGCCTCATCCACTTAAACCAGACTGGATTCATTCAGCAAAGACAAACTCAGGACAACATAAGGAGGAGTTCACACATACTAGAACAGGTTACTAATAATAGGACAGAGACAATGGTAGTGGGATTAGATGCTGAGAAAGCTTTTGATTCAGTTGGATGGGTCTTCCTATACAAAGTGTTAGAAAGATTTTGCTTTCAAGAAAAGTTTATTAAAGTAATCCAGATTTTATATGACAGCCCTACAGCTTGAATTAAGATAAATGGGGACCTCTTTGACTCTTTTATTTTGGAGAGAGGAACTAGACAGGAATGCCCAATTTCCCATCTCCTCTTTGCACTATACATTGAACCTCTTGCCCCAACTAATAAAACAGTGAAATAGTAAAAGGCATCAAGCTGGCAGGGATTGAAAAGGTGGCATTATTCACAGATGACATCTTAGTCTATGAGTGAGCCAGAAAAATCATTAATAGGATTGCTTACACTGTTGGATGAGTTCAGGAAAATATCAGGTTATAAAATTAATGTAAAGAAAACACAGGTTATGTCCCTAAATTATACAGCATCCAAAAAACTGCAGGATACATATGATCTTAAGTAGGAAGCTAAATCATTAAAACATTTAGGAATAACCCTGCCAAAAGATCTTTCAACATTGTCACAGGTAGATCATGGACTATTAATTTCAGAGATAAAAGCAGATAAACATAGATAGAATCTTATCCCCTTTTTAAGTCTAAATTCAAGGATAAATACCATAAAAATGAATATTCTCCCTTGGTTACTTTACTTTTTCTGGACTTTACCTGTGGAGGTAGATGTTAATCAATTTAGGGAATGGGACAAATGGATTTCCTGCTTTATCTGGCAAGGAAAGGAACCTAGAATCTGATTTTAACACCTTATAGTTTGGAAAGGAAGGAGGAAGTATGGCACTTCCTTGCTTGAAACTATTTTCATGCTTCACAGATAACTCCTCTGTTATATTGGTGTAATAGGGAATATAAGGCTAGATGGAAGGAAATAGAATTTGGATTGATTGACAGTTTTCCTCTACAGGCCTCAATTGCAGACAAAGGATTGATGGTCCAATTGGAAAAGATTAAAAACAGCTGGATAAATCTCACACTAAAAGTATAGCAGAAGGTGGCTAATTCATGTGGAATCTACATGTTAAAACTTTTCATATGCTGTGCTTATGATACCGAATTCCTTCCCAGCAGAGGAGATAAAAGATTTGAACTATGCATGAAGAAAGGTCTTACAATCTACCTCTCATTCACACAAAAGTGCAATACAAAGTTTTCAATCCCTGCAGGACAAACACAGCCTAGAACACAATGACTTTTTTATGTACCTTCAAGTATGACACTACTTTAACCAGAATTGTAGACATACAGACTTTTCAACAGCAGAATTAGAATTTTTCAAGATTCTGAGATCGGCTTGCAGCTTAACACCAAGTAAATCATTTTCTCAATTACATAATGCCCTCTCTCATGCCAAAAATGAAAACACCTTGTATATTAAGGAGAAGTGGGAGAAAGAAGCGGGGTTGGTACTTTCAGAGGCGGCTTGGGGGAAAATCTGCAGCTTTCAATGGTCTTCGACTAACTCTTTGATTTGGAGAGAACATTGTTGGAAAAATATTATAAGATACTTCAAGACCCCATACCAGGAAAAATATAAAGACACAAACATGGCGTGTTGGAGAAGGTGTGGCTCCAAGGAGGCAAGACGTTTCCATATTTTTTGGGATTGCCCTAAATTAAGTTTATATTGGAAAGGTATTCACAGAGCATTAGTTAAGGTATTTAAGACTCTCTACTTGGGGCATGTATTGTTTTTGGAACAGAAGAAAGATATAAAGCTGCTGCAGGCCCTTTTAGTGGCAAGTAAGAAATCAATCACCAGAAAGTGGCTAAATCCAACATCACCTACATTAGAAGATTGGTATGAAATTATTTTGGAAATATTTAAAATGGAAAAGATGGCTTACTCTCTGAGAATTCAAAAAGAAAAATTTTACCAAATTTGGAATAAATGGATTGAATTTATAACCCCAATGGGAGCAGACTTAGATGACTCTCCTTAAGGTTTATACTGCTTTCCTCATCAACATAGTAATAGTGTTAACGTAAGCTCCCTTGGTTTGAATGTTCACTGTTCTATTTCTGGAAAACGTGGAATTAACACAGGTAAAGAAAAGGATTTGGGGGAAAAAAATAATAAAATGAAGTAAATAAGTACACAGGGATTGGATAAGTATGTCTGTGGTAGGAGCAAACATGAACATGTCAGGATACAAACACCTACGCTGGAAGTTACATAGGGTTACACACAATATTGTGGACTAGAAAGACATGGACCAGAAGAGATGCATGGAAATTATTAGTTAACCACTATTATTACTATTTTTTTAACAACTATCATTATTTAGTTTAATAGTGTGGAATTACAATTGTGCATAAATATTTAAGTACCTAATTATATATTCTTTTGTATTCCCACCATGTTACCTACTTTGTTATGCCCCTTTTAAAACATTTTTCTTTTTTTATTATTTTTCTTTTAATATTATCTGTGTGTACTTGTGAATGTATAAATATATATATAGATTTATACATATATAAAAATGGAAAAGGTTTTATGTTAAAAAAAAGTTTGCATAAAACTTGTGAATACCTTATCGAAATAAAAATAAAATTAAAAAAAAACCATAACTCCTTTCTTAACACAAATATGCAGGATCTTGTATTCCGATGCATTATCACACCCAAAGTTGCTGCATGTTATTTCCTTGCTCTTTACCCCAACAATTATGCCAATCTTTGCTGACCGGAAGTGCACAGAGAGCAGTAAGCGTAAAGGAGTTGGGTGCTTACTGATCTGGCTAACAACGGATGGTGTAATCCGGGGTATATTACGATTGAGGAACATGTTTTCAGACTGGATACTGAACTTTTTACTGTTGGACTTCGGCCACATTCCTCTGTGATACAACACTTGGCAGCACGGGAGGTCGTTCCTGCCTGTGGCCATCGAACATGCAGCTCCTCCAGTGGAGGGTCAGACACCCTGAGCCAATAGACTGGTCCTGGACTTATTTTCCATCTGGCATAGTTTGTATTTTGGTGCTTGATTGTTGGGGTTTTTTGTATTGCTATATTTATGCTCTATTCTTGGTTGGTGCGGCTATAACGAAACCAAATTTCCCTCTGGATTAATAAAGTATATCTATCTATCTATCAATGCAACTTCTGGACAGTTAGTTCATATCTGATGTTTCCAACTCAATGCATAGGCCATTCTTCCCTCTCCTGCTTGAGCTCTTCTTCTTAACACACTGACTCAGTGATAGACGGTAGAGTGGATGTGGAGAGGATGTTTCCAATAGTGGGAGAATCTAAGACCAGAGCGCACAGATAGAGTGGATGTGGAGAGGATGTTTCCAATAGTGGGAGGATCTAGGACCAGAGGGCACAGATAGAGTGGATGTGGAGAGGATGTTTCCAATAGTGGAAGAAACTAGGACCAGAGGGCACAGATAGAGTGGATGTGGAGAGGATGTTTCTAATAGTGGGAGAAACTAGGACCAGAGGGCACAGTCTCAGAATAAAGGGACATCCGGTTAGAATAGAGATGAGGAATTCCTTTCGCCAGAGGGTGGTGAATCTGTGGAATTCATGACCTCAGCTGGCTGTGGAGGCCAAGTCATTTAGTGTATTTAAAATGGAGTTTGGTAGGTTCTTGATTAGTAAGTATGTCAAAGGATACGGGAAGAAGGCAGGAGAGTGGGTTGAGAGGGGTTTCACATCATAGTTCACAGAGTAAAAGAGGATGGTGAAGTAAAGGTTTAAGCTGCATACATGACCAGAACTGAAAGGAATAGAAATGGGAGGTGAATGCAGGGGGACTATTTAGGTGATACCAGAGCTAGCTTTACAAAGAAGAAGGAGAAAGTTTTGAGTTTCCAGGAAACAAGACATTTTAAGTCAAAAATAGAAGAATGATGTGTGAGGAAAGTGAACATTTAAGATGGCTTAACAGATTTCAACATGATTTAGTTGGTAATAGTCCTGTCTCTGAGCCAAAATCCAAAGAGTTGAGCAGATAATCTTAATTCTTACTTCAATTAATTGCTGAAGGAGTGCTGCACTGTCAGAGGCACCTTCCTTCAGATTGGAGTATTGTGTTTACTTCTGGCCGCCTCATCGTAGGAAGGATGTGGAAGCTTTAGAGACTTTGGATCCTTCTTCACTGGGAGACAACAATCTGTGTGGATTGAAAATAACATCTCCTTCTCATTGACAACCAATACTAGCCACCTCAGGGGTGTGTGCTCAGCCCACTGCTCTACTCTCTATAACCAGGATTGTGTGGCTAGACACAGCTCAAACACCATCCATAAATTTGCCAATGACACTACTATTGTTGACAGAATTTCAGATGGTGATGAGAAGGTATACAGGACTGAGAAAGATCAGCAGGTTAAGTGGTGTCAAAGAAACAACCTTGCAGTCAATGTCAGAATTGAGTGTGAACTTCAGGAAGAGTAAGTAGAGGGAACACACACCAGTACACATCAAGGGATCAGCTGTGGAACTGTGAGCAGCTTCAAGCTCCCAGGTGCTTGAACATCTCCTGGGACTAACATATTGATACAATTACAAAGAAGGCTGACGGCGACTATATTTCATTGGGAGTCTGAGGAGACTTGGTGTGTCACCAAAGACACTCTCAAGTTTCTACAGATGTACCATAGAAAGCATTCTAACTGATTGCATCAGTGTCTGGTGTGGAGGGGCCAGTGCACAGGATCAGAAAAAGCTGCACAGAGTTGTAAACTCAGCCAGCTCCGTCATGGGCACTAGCCTTCCCAGCATCGGGGACACCCTCAGACAGCAATGCCTCAAAAAGGTAGCATCCATCATTAAGGACCCCATCACCCAGGACATGCCCTCTTCTCATTGCTACCGTCAAGGAGGAGGTACAGGAGCCTGAAGTTCTCCCATATCGGATCGCAAAGCACTCCAGCGTGTGGTGAAAACTGCCCTGTGGATTATCGGCACCCAATTGCTCACCATTGAGAACATCTACCATAGACGCTGCCTGGGCAGGGCGAAAAGCATTATCAGGGATGCATCTCACCCTAACCATGGACTTTTTACTCTCCTCCCATCTGGAAGGCGCTACAGGAGCCTCTGCTCCCTCACCAGCAGGCACAGGAAGAGCTTCTTCCCTGAGGCTGTGACCCTGCTGAACCTCACATCACAGCGCTAAGCAGTATTGCACCCATATTGTACTGTCTCAGTACTTTTATATTTGTGTGCTTGAGCACTTTTTATTTACAGTTATTTTGTAAATAACACTATTCTTTGCATTTCTGGTCAGACGCTAAATGCATTTCATTGGCTTTGTATCTGTACTCAGCACAATGACAATAAAGTTGAATCTAATCTAATCTAATCAATGAATTGGAAACAATTTCTTCTCCTCTGTTATCAGGTTTCTGAAGACAATGAACCCATAAACACTACATCAGTACTTTTCCCTCTCTTCGCACTACTTATTTAATTTACACCCTGTATGCTTATTGTAATTTATACCTTTTATTATCATGTATTACATTGTACTGCTGCCACAAAACAAAAAAAATTCATGACATATGCCAGTGATATTAAACCAGATTCTGATTTGGAATTTTCAAATTTGCATATGATAGGTTATTTGTTAACAGGGTTATCAAGGGATATATTGAAATGATAGGCATAGATCATGATAGACATTAACGGTAATTAGGAATGGCAGAAGATGCTCAAGGGGCAAAATGGCCTCCTCCTTTCCAATGTATAACAATTAGTCAACATTACTAACATTGGATTTTACCCACTCATGAAACACTTGTCCAAAATTTTGCTTTCTCTTTGTATCGCTGTTTTGCATTCCATTTTCCATTGCTGTTTTCTATTCTTAATGGCCAGATAATCTGTTTTCAGTGGTAGTGGTTGAAACCAACTAATCAGGAGAACCCATGTCTCTGCTACTCTTCTGAATATTATTTGTTGGTCTACTTAGCTTCTTAGAAACCACAAGCCCGCCCCCACCGCCATGCCTCTACTCATTCACTCCCTTTCTGTGTTGAGATGTTTGAGTTTTCTGGCTTGAGCTTTATTGTGATATCCTCCATCACCAAATGGCCTTGCGAATCTCTTTGGAAAGTATTTATTTAGTCCATTGAATAGTAAAATTCTGGATCTATAGAAGGGAAAATAGAAATAACTAAGAAGTACTGGAGAGAAACATGATCAGGATCAGGGTGGATATAAAGTCTGGTAGGGGATGTAATTATTTAATATTTATTTTGTGGTTAAATTAATTGTTTTTTTGTCTATTAACACTGATGCAGTGCTTAAATAGCTTGATTTATTTTCCTGCAGGTGACCGATACATTAATCACCTATTTGATATTCTGATAGAAGATAAATCCAACCAATGGTTTGGAGCAACGGTCAAAGCACACAAGGAAACAATTGTGGTTAGTTTATCTGATATAAATCTGAATGCTGATGGCAGAGTGGAACTTCCTGCACATTTGAGCCCAAGAACAGATGTGTTTGAGCATAAATCCAGTACAAAAATCAACTCAGGAGAAAGGCATGAACATCACAGAAAATGAATTTTCTGTTTTAATCTTGTTGTTCTGATTTTGCATGAGTGAAACTTTGATTATCATATTTACAAGGGAATAAATTGGTTGGAGTATGAACTTTCTTTCAGCCACTGGTAATGTTTATTTTTTTTCAGTCTAGTTTAATATTTTCTCATGTGTAAATGTGGTGAATTGAATGTCATTATCATTATGTGCCATGTTTTATGATATGAGCGATCATGGTCTTATCCATGAACCTAACTGTTCTTGGCAAATTTTTCTGCAAAAGTGGTTTGCTATTTGTAATGTTAAATCAGGTTTGTGGGTCTAGCAAGTGAGACTGAAAACACTCCCTGTGAATGGGCATATTAATCATTTATTTGCAAACAGTAAAAATTCAACCAGACATTCATGTTCCCCAAGTTACAGATACTACCAGGCTGAATACTCAATAAACATATGTACATTTAACAAACAACCTTAGTTCAAAGTGCATACAGAGCATACCTTCCCAATGGTCTTGTGCACCGCTTGGCTTAAACAAAGGGAAAGAGAGATCCTCCCACACATGCTCTCTATATACCCAGGATGTTTGAAATTGGACACTAGACAGCTATCAAATGGGAAAAGCAGCTGCAGTTTCTAAACTAACCAATCACGCTGGAAGTGATTTTCAACAATCAGAATAAGGCACGCCTCCCACAGGACACAATTACCACCTTCTTGGCAGCGTCTTTACAAGATAGGTGACCTCTGCCATTACCAACACTCTTCAGAGATTGTCTGCCTGGTGTCAGTGGTCACATAACCAGGACTTGTGATGTGCACCAGCTCTCACATGACCATCCAGCACCTGCTCCCACTAAACAAAGGGGCAGAGTGAGGCCATTTAGCCTATCAAGTTCACTCCGCCATTTCATCATGGGTGATCCTGGATCCCACTCAACCCAATACGCCTGCCTTTTCGCCACATCCTTCGATGGCCTGATCAATGAGGAATCTATTGATTCCCACTTTGAATATACCCACAGATTTGGCCTCCGTCTCTGTCTGTGGCAGAGCATTCCATAGATTCACCACCCTTTGGCTAAAAAAATCCTCCTTACTTCTGTTCTAAAAGGTCGCCCCTCAATTTTGAGGCTGTGCCCTCTAGTTCTGGATACCCTCACTAGAGGAAACATCCTCTCCACATCCACCTTATTTCGTCCTTTCAACATTCAATAGGTTTCAATGAGATCCCCATGTATTTTTCTAAATTGTAGTGAATATAGGCTCAAAGTTGCCAAACGCTCCTTATATGCTAACCCTTTTATTCCCAGAATCATCCTTGTGTCCAGACAAGAACCTATTAAGCTTTGCCTTAAATACACCCAATGGCCTGGCCTCCACAGCTGACTGTGATAACAAATTCCAGAAATTCACCACCCTCTGGCTAAAGAAATTTCTCTGCATCTCTGTTTTAAATGGACTCCCTTCTATCCTGAGGCGGTGCGCTCTTGTCCTAGACTCCCCCACATTCGCTTGGCTCTCATTCTTCTAAAGCGGCCTCTGAAAGAATGCTACATCAGGGTCCATGCAACTAAGCTTAACGTTAGCACTGATCGAAGGTCAAGTCCTGAAATGTTCTTGCTCCCACTGTCATAGGAAGAAAGAATCAGCAGTTGTGGTACAAAATCCATTCAATTGTTTTCTTGGTTAATTGGGGACAGGCAGTAGATAAACCTGCATAGCCTATGAACAAAAGAAAATATATGTGGACAACATCATTGCAATGCTCTTACAGAAAACTAATTTGATAAATGATTTGATCAATCTGCGCCGTTCATGCTGTCTTCCAAATCTCCATTCAGTCAATGTGTGCTCACTCTGCAGGCCTGTGCCCCAATGTATCGCTGGAAGTTTGTGAAATCAACCTCCCATGAGAACCTCACTAGTGGGATTACACCAGTGGGCTCATGCCTGGTAGCATCCAAGAATTTCAGCACCTACGCAGAATATTCTCCCTGCCGCTCCAATGTTTTGGAAATGCAGATAAAACATGGTGGTAAGAGAATGTACAACATAAAATACACTGATTTCAGAACGTTCATAAAACTGAAGCCTTCTAATACTTATAAAGCTTCATATAAAGCTTCGTTCTGCGTGGGGGATCCCTATTTCAGTCCAGTTATTATTGGAGCACACCTAGTTAGATTGAATTGCATTATGCAATGGGCATGAAATACATAGATTAAGCACTTGTGATGTCTGCAAACCTGTCTGTGGTCAATTGTGATGGCAGTGGGCTTCCAGTGTACCAAGTAGCAGGAGATGAGAACTCAGAGGAGGCTGAGGAACAGAGGGAGGGGGTGGAGGAGGGGAAGGGTGCAAATAGGGTGGGAAATGGAGATTCAACAACAGAGATGAAACAATAAAATAGAGTGGAAAGAGAATTATTGAAAACAGAAAACAAAAAATCAGAAGAGTGAAATTAATAAGCAGGGCCAATATATTCCCCTGTGACCATTAGATGTCCTCCAATTGTTCTGCTTTCCTCTCACATCTCAAAGATGTGTGGGTTTGTAAATTAACCAGTATGTGGGTAAGTAGTGGAAGCTGGGGTAGAATTAATGAGAATGCTGGGAAAATTTTTGAAAATGGATTAATGTAAGATTAGTAAAAATGGTGGTTGATGATTTGTATGGATGGGATGGGCCAAAAACACTGTTTTTGTTTCATATCTCTCGATGACTCAAAAACCGAAGAGCTAGAATGGAAGAGTCACAGTTAATATGTAGGGAGATTAAGAGGTAAAATCCCAGACTCCTATTGTTGGGGAATGAATGAGAAGGTCATCAGATAGGGACGGTTAATTTGTTATTGAGTTTACTGGTAACTTTTCTCTCAGATAGAATCATTGAAGATTTGAGTTGCATCTAAAGGTCTGGGGTTGGAGGCAGTTATTAAAATCTCTAGTTATATTGGTTACAGTTTGCACCTTGAGCATTTGCTTGAGGGGATTCAAGAATCACTTAAGGGGTAGCAGATCAATCAAACCTAATTCCTTTGTAAATATATGTCATCTGGAATTGTGCATTCTATGCTAAATGATTAATTGCAACTGTCTTTATTTCTCAGCCCCTGATCAACGTTTTTGCGAAGCAGGGTGGAGCAGTGAGCTCACAAAGGTAAAAAGCTCATGCTGTATTTATCTACCCCTCAACATTACTTCCATTTCCCATTCTTGAAATCACTTTCTTGTTTCTGGGGGATTGACACATCAGTTTGAAAATGAATATGAGCTGCAAAGCTGTAACAGATTCCACTCGCCTCTACTTGAAAGAGAAATGTTGACTAGCTTACTAAATTGACCAAAATCACTATTAAAGATGGGAACAAAAGGAATTTGATATAAATGTATTGTACATCCACACAATCATTTTGGGTTGTACCAAGGAGATATTCAAGGAGCAGTCACTCCTGCATATCCCATGAAATTCTGTGAGTTACGCCTCACTGAACATTGGAAAGTGGGGGAATAAAGAAAATAGACCAAGAGTTGGCCTAACAAACCTTCGGTTCTGCTCCACAATTCACCAGAATCACACTCTCCATGCGGCTGGTAATAAATTTCAGTGCTCTGTTCCCCACCTTCACCTCACACCCCACTGACCATGGTACATTAAGAATTATACTTACTGCCTACTTGATTATATTTAATCACTTGACCTTCACAGACAGCTATGATTAGGAATTCTATGTGTTCATCACCTTGGGGTGAAGACGTTTCTTGTGATATTTGTTCCAACTGAAGCACCTTGTATTCTGACACTGTGTCTGTTTCTGAACTCTGCAGACCCTGTGGTTAAAAAATCACAGTATGTTGCTATTCTCACCAAAGTCATAGAGTCTTAGTAAATTAAAACTTCAACACCCTTAACATAAATCTTCAGTTTTGTAAATGAATAAAAACTTCAGAATGTATCAGGCTACTATGATAGAGAACTCCATTGTTTCATCCTTTCCTACCTCTTCAAAATGTTCTCCTCTTTGCTGGTTTGCTGCACTTTCTATATTTGACAAGACTCACAACAATTTGGCCAGTAAACCACATATCTTGCATTGCTCCAAATCAAGCAAACCAACCCAACCCAAATAAACTAAACAAAGACTAATAAAACATAGGTTTTTTTTTAAGTGCACAGACAAAATACACTGGACAACAATTTTTTTTCCCAAAGTGCGGGTTTCCCCCGCCATCCAAAGGTAGAGCATTCGTATGAAATGGTTCGTAAGCCAGAATGTCGTAAAGTGAAGAAGCAATTACCATTTATTTATATGGGAAAAATTTGTGAGCGTTTGCAGACCCAAAAAATAACCTACCAAATCATGCCAAATAACACATAAAACCTAAAATAACAGTAACATATAGTAAAAGCAGGAATGATATGATAAATACACAGACTATATAAAGTAGAAATACTTATCTGCAATCATTGCACTGTCCACCGTAGCGAAAATCTCACGCAAGCACTCTTGGCAGAAACACTCGGCGCAAGCGCTCTTGGCAGAAACACTCTCTCCAGTAACCTTTAAGTTATGAGGCTGCCAAATCATACCAAATAACACATAAAAATATACAGCCTTTATCAAGTAGAAATAATGTATGTACAGTGTAGTATCACTTACCAGAATCGGGAAGACAGCGGGCACACTGATGGTGTGTTAGGCTGAGTCGTCGGAGGTCGGGGTGGTGGGACACTGGGATGTCATCTCATCAGCGTCTGTTTCCATCAGGGCAGGCAGGTCATCTTCTTCTATGTCTATCTGCCTCAATGTCAAAGGTCGAGATTCGTTGTCTGCTGTGGCTGACGTGGAAGGCTTCAAGAACGACAGTATGCTTGACTGCTAGCCTCACGCATTTTTCTATCATACAGTTCTTTGTAAGCACTCAAACCATCCTGCAAGTATGCCCTAAAGCTACGTATCCTTTCAAAATTAAAGTCGTACTTTTCTGCAATCATTGCAGCGTTGTCAATTGCAGTGAAAATCTCACGCAGTTGCTTCAAGTTCAGTTCCTGGACGACTTCACTTTCGGTCCGTTCACTACTGCATTCGGTTTCGATTGTTATCCTTTCCTCTTCCAATTGCATCAGCTCTTCATTTATCAGTTCTTGGTCAGGGGATGCCAAAACCTCTTCAACATCATCTTCATCAACTTCCACAAGCCAAACCCACTTTGTCCTTACTTTGTTCACCACGATCAAAATGGTTAATTATGTCTAGTTTTACGCTAAGTGTAACACCCTTATGAACTCTTTTAGGCTTCTCCAATACCTTAGAACTCATCTTGCTAACGGATGCTCAAAATATATCGACATAAAGCACAGATGCTCACAGGCACGTGTTTAAGCAATGCTGGCTAGAATGCAGTTCCGGGGGAGGAGCTTGGCTGCTCGGGGAGCGCACTGCCTTTTTTCGCGCGCTGCCTTTTTTCATAACAGTGAAAACACCTTCTGTTAGCGAAAACAGGGAACTAATGTAGGTCTTTTGTAACCTGACCACACCTGGAGTACTGTGTGCAGTTTTTGGTCTCCAAATTTGAGGAAGGACATTCTTGCTATTGAGGGAGTGCAGCGTAGATTCACAAGGTTAATTCCCGGGATGGCGGGACTGTCATATGTCGAAAGATTGGAGCGACTGGGCTTGTATACTCTGGAATTTAGAAGGCTGAGAGGGGATTTTATTGAACCATATAAGATTATTAAGGGATTGGACACGCTGCAGGCAGGAAGCATGTTCCAGCTAATGGGTGAGTCCAGAACCAGAGGCCACAGTTTAAGAATAAGGGGTAGGCCATTTAGAACGGAGTTGAGGAAAATCTTTTTCACTCAGAGAGTGGTGGATATATGGAATGCTCTGCCCCAGAAGGCTGTGGAGGCCAAGTCTCTGGATGCTTTCAAGAAAGAGATGGATAGAGCTCTTAAAGATAGTGGAATCAAAGGTTATGGGGATAAGGCAGGAACTGGATACTGATTGTGGATGATCAGCCATGATCACAGAGAATGGCGGTGCTGGCTCGAAGGGCCGAATGGCCTACTGCACCTATTGTCTATTGTAACAGCGAGGTGCTCTAAAGCGAATGTTCAAAAAACGGGGGACACCTGTGTTGCTTCCACAGATTTTTTAAAAACTTATGATAGACTGCTTGAAGCTGAACACAATTATAATTTCAACTACTTGTATCATGTAGGAATTTGGAGAAACAAGAAATTAACTTTTATTGAATATAATGTGTTCAATTGCATAAGTGCTGATGTTTTCTAATAGTTCAACTAAGCTAAAAATATTTTGTTGATGACTTTCATTTGTACTCAGTGTCTGAAGCTTCTTGTATAAGTGTCCAACGATAATAATCAGCCAGCATCAACGGATTCCGGTTGCCCTGATACCATTTCTCCATGACTGCAATGTCCTGGTGAAACCTTTCACCATGCTCATCACTGACAGTGGCAACATTTGCAGGGAAGAAGTCTAAATGGGAATGCAGAAAATGAATCTTTAGTGACATGTTGCACTTCATGGTTTTGTATGCTTGAAGCATGTTGTCAACCAGCTGTACGTAGTTTGATGCTCTGTAGTTGCCAAGAAAATTTTCAACAACATCCTTCAATGCAATTTTCTCTGGTCCCATTACAACTTCTTCGAATTGCCTGTCATTGATGACCTGTTTGATTTGTGAAACAACAAAAATGCCTTCCTTAATCTTGGCATCAGTTATTGTGGGAACCATCTGTCTCAAATATTCCTTCACAGAAATTTTTGTGCCTGGTGACTGCAGATTTCATCCCTGCAGTCTTGAACCCAGGTTGGGAATGGATCTCAAGAGAGTGAATTTGTGGAATGCCAATGAGATGGCTTTTTAGAGCCTACTAAGGGATCAGCTATACTGGATTAGGTGTTACGTAATGAACCGTGGGTGATTAGGGAGCTTAAGGTAAAAGAACCCTTAGGAGCCAGTGATCACAATATGATTGAGTTCAACTTGAAATGTGATAGGGAGAAAGTAAATTCTGATGTTGCAGTATTCCAGTGGAATTAGAGAGGAATTGGCCAAAGTAAACTGGAAGGAGCTTTTGGCAGGGATGACAGCAGAGCTGCAATGGTGTGAGCTTCTGGGAAAAATGAAGATGGTGCAGGATAGATGTATTCCAAAAACAAAGAAATTCTCAAATGGCAAAATAGTACAACTGAGGGTGACAAGGGAAGTCAGAGCTAATGTAAAAGCAAAAGACAGGGCATGCAATAACACCAAATTGGGAAGCTTTTAAAACCCTACAGAGAGCAACTAAAAGAATCATTAGGAGGGAAAAGATGAAATATGAAAGCAAGCTGGCAAACAATATCAAAGTGGATAGTAAAAGCTTTTTCAAGTATGTAAAAAAAAAATAAAATACAGATGAGAGTGGATATAGGACCGCTAGAAAATGAGGCTGGAAAAATAATAACGGTGGACAAGAGATGTCAGATGAACTAAATGAGTATTTTGCATCAGTCTTCACTGTGGAAGACACTAGCAGCGTGCCAGATATCGAAGGGTGTGAGGGGAGAGAAGTGAGTGCAGTTACTATTACAAGGGGGAAGGTGCTCAAAAAGTTAAAAGAGATAAGGGTACATAAGTCACCCGGACCAGATAAACTGCACCTTAGGGTTCGGAAAGAGATTGTGGAGGTTATCAATGATCTTTCAAAAATCATTGGACTCTGGCATGGTGCCAGAGGACTGGAAAATTGCAAATGTCACTCCATTCTTTAAGAAAGGTAGAGGGCAGCAGAAAATCAGTGGTTGGGAAGATGTTAGAGTCAATTGTTAAGGATGAGGTGATGGAGTACTTGGTGACACAGGACAAGATAGTACAAAATCAGCATGGTTTCCTTCAGGGAAAATCTTGCCTGGCAAACGTATTAGAATTCTTTGAGGATAGATAAAGGGGATGCAGTGGATATTGTATATTCGAACTTTCAGAAGGCCTTTGACAGGGTGCCATAAATGAGCCTGCTTACCAAGTTAAGAGCTCATTGTATTACAGGAAAATTACGGGCATGGCTAGAGCATTGGCTGATCGGTAGGAGGCAGCAAGTGGGAATAAAAAGATCCTTTTCTGGTTGGCTGCCAGTGACTAGTGGTGTTCTGCAGGGGTCAGTGTTGGGGTGGCTTCATTTTATGTTGTATATAAATGATTTAGATGATGAAATAGATGGCTTTGTTGCCAAGTTCTTAAATGCTACAAAGATTGGTGGAGGGGCAGGTAAGCTGGCGAATTTAATTGAATAGAATTGACTTATTTCTTACATTCTTCACAGGCATGAGGAGTAAAAATCTTTGTTACGTCTCCGTCTAAATATACAATGTGCAACTTGTAATTTGTAATAAATAGTATGTACAATAGGACTGTCAATACTGCATAGAAATACAATTGTATCAGTGTAAATTAATCAATCTGATGGCCTGGTGGAAGAAGCTGTCCCGGAGTCTGTTGGTCCTGGCTTATATACTGCGGTACCGTTTCCCGGATGGTAGCAGCTGGAACAGTTTGCGATTGGGGTGACTTGGGTCCTTTTTACATACCTGTCTCTGTAAATGTCCTGAATAGTGGGAAGTTCACATCTACAGATGTGCTGGGCTGTCCACACCATTCTCTGCAGAATCCTACGATTGGGGGACTCAATTCTGCAATTACAGAAGGACTTGGGCAGATTAGGAGAATGGGCAAGAAGGTGGCAAATGAAAGACAATGATGGAAACTGCATGGACATGCACTTTGGTAGTAGAAATAAATGTGCATGTAAATAGGGAGAAAATCAAAAATCTAAGATGCAAAGGGACCTGTGAGTCCTTGTGCAGAACAACCTAAATGTTAACTTGCAGGTTGAGTTGGTGGTGAGGAAGGCAAATGCCATGTTAGCATTCATTTCAAGAGGTCTAGAATATAGGAGCAGGGATGTGATGCTGAGGCTTTATAAGACACTGGTGAGACCTCACCTTGAGTACTGTGAAGAGTTCTGGGCTCTTCATCTAAGAAAAGCTGTGCTGGCATTGGAGAGGGTCCAGAGGAGGTTCACAAGGATGATTCCAGGAATTAAAGATTTATCATACGAGGAATGTTTGATGACTCTGGGTCTGTACTGCTGGAATTCAGAAGGATGAGGGGGGATCTCATTGAAACCTTTTGAATGTTGAAAGGCCCAGACAGAGTAGATGTGGAAAGGATATTTCCCATGGTAGGGGAGTCCAGGACAAGAGGGCACAGCCTCAGGATAGAGGGTTGTACTTTCAAACAGAGATGTGAAAAATTTCTTTAGCCAGAGGGTGGTGAATTTGTGGAATTTATTACCACAGGCAGCTGTGGAGACCAGGTCGTTGGGTGTATTTAAGGCAGAGATTGATAGGTTCTTGACGTCAAAAGTTACGGGGAGAAGGATGGGGAGTGGGGCTGAGGAGGGGAGAAAAGGATCAGCCATGATTGAATGGCAGAGCAAACTCAATGGGCTAAATGGCCAAATTCTGCTGCCATGTCTTATGGTCTTACCTGCCCTGCTTAAGCATGCCCAGGCATGCCTGGCTAAGATAGAAAATTTTTCAGCTTACATTGTGGGCGACATTTTAATTGACTTGAATAATTATTTGAAATAACAAATATAGGCATTTTCAAAAAATGGTGCATGTTTGTGAAATTTCATGGTGATTTTCATGATCAGCAGTCCTAAATCCATAAGGTATATCCAAAGGTATTGAGGAAGCAAAATCTTTGTTTTCCAGTGATGCGATCTACAATTTTACAAACATAACCGATGTGACAGATGGGAGGGCTTTTGCAGAACATATTTTCCATGAGTGCAGTTTCCCCTTGTTTTGGGTGCCAAAGGGGGCTTGTTTTATTACTGTTTTGTTGTGTTCTGTGTTGTTCTGCCAAGCATTGTAAACATGCTGGACTGTGTGGCGACAACCATCCCGTGTGTTGGTTGTTGATGCAAGCAACACATTTCACTGTATATTTCAATGTACATGTGATAAATAAACTTTATTCTTGAATCTTGAAGGTTCACTAGCATTTTACTAAGCCAGAACTCGTCCACAAGTCACCAGAACTGTAGAACCTGTTAAAAATTCCAGGATAAATCTAGAGTGAGCTCGTGAATGTGCTTGTACAACTCAGCATTACAATGGCCATACTAATTGCACTCTATGTTCAACGATACTATTTTATGTTCCAGTTTCAAGTTGACAGAATAAAGACCAGAGGAAAAGATTTACAGAGCCTCAGTTACAAGTGGATGAAATAACAAGTTTCTTGTGTTCCCAGCATACTGTAGACATCTACACCTTGTAAAAGTTAATCCTTCTTGTTTTAGGGAGGAAAACTGCTCTTGGGAGCACCCGGCAGCTTCTTTTGGCAAGGTAAGAAACTCTAATGTTGGGGGCATTTCTAGAGTTTCGAAGGCAGGAAGAGTTTTAACTTCAAAGCACATCTTCCTATGGGATGAAAACTGGGAAATTTCTCTCAATGAATAATTAGAATTTACATTCTCATCAGAAATTCCTTCCAACTCTACTTTTTTAATCGCCCATTGGTCAGTGCAGTAAAGCAGCAAGAGTATTGCTTCTGCACAGTTCCTGTGACCAGAGTTCAATTCAGATTTCGTGTGCAATTTGCAGAGTTTATGCGTTCTCCCTGTGACCACATGAGTTTCCATAAGACCATAAGGAGCAGAATTCGGTCATTTGGCCAATCAAGTCCACTCCACCACTTCGTCATGATCGATCCATTTTTCCTCTTTTCCCATTCTCCTGCCTTCTCCCTGTATCCCTTCATGCCCTGACCAATTAAGGATCTATCATCCTCTGCATTAAATATTCATAAACACTTGGACTCCACAGCTGCCTGTGGTAACAAATTCCAGTTTCACCATGCTCTGGCTAAAGATATCCTTCCTCATCTCTGCTCTGTAAGGACACTTCTCTATTCTGAGGCTGTGTCTTCTGGTCATAGACTCCCCCATCATAGAAACCATCCTGTTGACATCCACTCTATCAAGACCTTTCACCATCTGGTTTCCATCTGGTGCATCAGTTTTCTCCCACATGCTAGGGGAAAATGGATTGGGAGTAAATTATAGGAAGTGACCCTGACTGCAGATGGATGGCAGAAGAATCTGGGGATATTCATGAACATGTGAGAGAGAATAGGTTACGGGTAAAGAACTTTGGGAATGGGATTGATGGGAATGCTGAAAGCTGGCATATGGGCTGATCAATAGGTGTGCAATATTGTACAATATAGTAGAAAACTTTTAAGAAAATAATGCATAATATGAATAATACTTTGGGAAGCATCCTTACTTAATGTACCATATTGAGTATCGTGTTGGGTGACAGGGCAGAGATATGTCTCTACCAAAGGAGGTGTAAAGCGCTCCTTCCCTCCGCTAGCCTGCAGGTCACCCTGGGCAAGGTGTAGAACCTGCTTAGCTCCCTGATCAGGGTCATATGAAGCCACGGGAGCAGGTGGTGGCTGGTTGTTTGGGCAGCTGGTACATATCACAAGTCCTGGTTATGTGACCACTGACACCAGGCAGACAATCTCTGAAGTGTATTGATAATGGGTGGGTCACTCATCTTGTAAAGAGACTACCCAGAAGGCAGCAATGGCAAACCACTTCTGTAGAAAAATTTGCCAAAAACAATCATGGTATAGATGGAAGACTATGACTGCCCTCGTCATGTGACACAGCACATAATGATGACGATGAATGACCTTATTGAATCTCTTCATAATGTTATAACACAACTTCACAGCACCAGAGATCTGGGTTAAATCCTGACTTCCACTGCTACCTGTGTGGTGCTTCGCTCTCCCAGGTACAGTGTGGAGGAACGTACAGTGTACATTGATGTGGACTGTCATCCTGTGTACCTTGCCCCACCATCACATTTAAATCACAGCTGCAGTAGAACTAACTATCATACCACATACCTCAATTCCAATTAAACCATCCCTGTCACACCTCTAAATGTCAATGCCAATTTAGGAGCAATTTAAAAGTAATATCAGATATTATCTGAATTTGTTACACTCTTGATGAGCTGGGAGCAAATTTATCTGAGGAAGGCAAGACGTCCAGCATCTGTGGAAAGAGCAACAGCATTACTATTTCAGGGAGATGACCTTTCAATAAGACTATTGTGATAAAAATTCATCACACTAGAAAATTAATTGTTTTTCTCAGTTGATATAATCAATACCACTTTGGATACAGTTTGGGGGGTGGGGGGGTGGTTAGAGAGGGATGACCTAGCAGAGAAATGGCACAGTGGTCAGGTCTCTGGCACTGAGTCTGGCTCTGTGACTCAGAAGGAAAGGGGGAGAGAAGAAGCACGCTGTGGTGAGAGGGCATTCAATAGTTAGGGGAACAGAAAGGAGGTTCTCTGGACGAGATAGTTTGTTGCCTTTCAGGTGCCAAGGTCCAAGGCATCTCAGATCGAGTCCTCAGCGTTCTTAAGTGGGAAGGTGAGCAGCCAGAGGTTGTGGTCCACATTGGTACCCATGACATAGGTAGGAGGGGTGATAAGGTCCTGCAAAATGAGTTCAGAGAGTTAGGGGTTGTGATCTCAGGATTGCTACCCATGCCACAAACTAGGAAGGCCAGAGATAAAAAGATCATACAGTTGAACACATGGTTAAGGAGTTGGTGTAGAAGGGAGGGCTTCAGATTTTTGGATCATTGGGCTCTCTTTCAGGGAAGATGAGACCTGTACAGAAGGGATGGTTAGCTCCTGAACTTGAGGAGGGGGGTTTAAGCTAGAGCTGCAGGGGGATAAGAACCAGTGTATCAGAACAGATAGTGGAATGACTGTGGAGAAAGATGTTGTTAAGCCTACATAAGTACGAAGTCAGGAATCGAATCGAAAGGTCAAGCATGGTGAGACTAATATTTTGAGCTGCGTATATTTCAAAGCAAGGAGTATTGTAGGAAAGGTGGATAGGTTGGGGCATAGATCAGCACATGGAATTATGACATTGTAGCCATTAGTGAGACTTGGCTGTAGGAGAGGCAGGACTGGAAGCTCAATGTTCCAGGGTTCTGTTGTTTTAGATGTGACAGAGCAGGAGAGATTGAAGGGGAAGGGGTGACAGTGCTCAGTCACGACAGACTGGAGAGCTTGTCTAGAGAGGTTATATACGTGGAACTGAGGAATAGGAAACAAATGACCACGTTAACGGGGCTGTATCATTGACCACACAACAACCCTAGGGATTTAGAGGAACACACTTGTGAAGAAATCGCAGATTGTTGTAAGAAACATAAGGTGTAGGTGATTTTAACTTTCCATGCATTGATTGGGACTTCCATACTGTAAAAGGACTGAATGGGATAGAGTTTGTCAAATATGTTCAAGAAAGTTTCTTTAATTGTACATAAAAGTCCCACTAGCAAAAACATGATATTAGATCTCCTATTATGGAATGAGACAGGGCAAGTGACAGAAGTTTGTGTAGGGAACACTTTGCATCTAGTGCTCACAATGCCATTAGTTTCAAGATGATTGTGGAGAAGGATAGGTCTGGTCCACAACTTGAGATTTTAAATTGGAGAAAGGCCAATTTTGATGGTATCAGAAATGATCTGGCAAGTGTGGATTGGAACAGGCTGTTTCTGGCAAAAGTGCTCAGCAGGGATGTGTGCTTAACCCACTGCTCTACTCTCTACACCAATGGTTGCATGGCTAGGCATCCATTAAATGCCATCTATAAATTTGCTGATGATACACCCACTGTTGGCAAAATCTTAGATGGAGATGAGGCGGCATACAGAAGCAAGATATACTAGCTAGTTGAGTGGTGCCACAGTAATAGCCTTGCACTCACTGTCAGTAAGACTAAAAAACTGATTGTGGACTTCAGAAAGTGAGGTTATGCACCACATACAGATTACAGAGGAGGAGATGGTTGCTGTCTGGAGGCAAATTAGGGTGGATAAATCCCCAGGGACTGACGAAGTGTTTCCTTGGACCTCCTGGGAGACCAATGCAAAAATTGCAGTGGATGACCTTCACTTATTGTTACACTGGATTGAAACCTCTACTCTGTGTACTGATGCAGATTAGACACAAACATTGCCCTCTGCTGCAAATTTAACAGGCTTCAAACTTTGAGACTTGCAAAAAGGAGATGTTGTTAGGACACTGGAGCAGGGATCCAATTGCAGACCCAGTACTGTGCACACAGTGATATTAATTTAGTAACGAATCCCAAGGTGTAAACAAAGTTGGTGTCAAAGTTCAGGCAGAGATCAAAACATCCAGAGAAATCCAACAACCAGAATCAGGAAACAGGCAGAGTCAATATTCAGATGGACAGAGTAGAGATACAAATGCTGGAAAAGCTCAGGAAAACTCATTGACACAATCTGGTAACAAACAGGTGAAAACACAGGACTGAAATACACTGACAATAAACAGAGAGGCAGATGATAGGTGGAGCACAATGAGACACAGGTGGCAGCAATACAGGTAATAATGAGAAACAGGTGAGAGACAGAGTACTCAGTAATACAGGGGCCGGAGCAGAGCAGGAGTGGGGTCAGGAGCACATGGCAATACAAAGCTACAGACTGACAGCTAGGGGAAAACACAAAAAGACGGAGTTAAACTGGAGGTACTGACAGATGTAGTGAAATATTCACTTCAATATGTGGGCAAATGGGATTGGTGTAGATATGTACTGCTGGTGGCATATGGACAAAGTGTACTGAAATGCTGTATAATGATGAATCCATACACGAGGCATTCTGGAATTTTCAGGTTTTACTGCATATTAAATTGAGGCTGCTCAACTGAACACAGGGTCATGCTTCCCATCCTATTTAATTGCATCTTTTCCTCAGTGATACTATGAACTTGTCCCACAACATCAGGAACAACCATTATCCCATCAATTCACTCCATGAAGGATGACATTTGTCTTTCTCATGCCATCCAGCTCATGTTGTCTACAAGATACCTGCTTATGTAAAGTGACTGGAAGATAAATGTTTCAATATCCTGTAATCCTCTCAGGTCAATTGATCGCTGCCAACATTGATGATATTCTCAAAAAGTATAACTACGATTATCCTCTAAAAGTATTGGGAGTGAAGAACCAAACTGAAGATGCAAAAGGGACACAAGATAACAGCTTTATGGGTAAGGCTCCTGTGCCTTTACTATAATTGATATGCTGTATTTTCTCTTTAAGGATAAAGTGTAAAGTTGTAAAAATGTCCAGTTTCAACTATGCTGATGAAGAAAGTAGCCACTGTTTACATCATGCTCAGCAGAGTCTCTATAATTAATTAGAGGAATATAGACTAAAACTATCAGAGTTAGCTGAATCCATCTCCGGTCTGACAGTGCATCTTGTCACATTCACACTGCTCTTTGATGAGACTATTCTTCTTCTCCTTAGGCAGTCTCTTAAGAATGATTCTTCTGCTCTAGTGTTGTAGGTTCTGATATGATTGATGTGGAAACCCCAAACTCTCCCACAGATGGGACAGGAAGTGATTGATGGGGCAATCTGAGATATCCATTCCTTCCTCAGGACCTCTGCATTGTCTTGATTCCCAAAATCATCCCAAAAGTTCCTTTGCCCTTTTGAATGATCTTGGGCTACAGATGGGAATGCAGTGGGGTTTTGATCAGCATGATGCATTTCTTCAAGGAAATTGAAGAGACTGTGGGTACTGGAATCTGGAACAAAACAGAAAACTCAGTTGGGGGAACTCATTGGGTCAGGCAGCATCAGAGTAGAGTAACCCACAAAATATTGAAGGAAATCAGCAGGCCAGGCAACATCTATGCTGGGAAGTGGACAGTTGACATTTTGAGTTGAGACCATCATCTAGACTGGCTGTGATGGCAAGTCTGGATGAGAGTGTGGTCAAAGAGAAGGACAGCAGCAGAGAGTCATAGAGAGAGAGCAATGAGGGAGGGTCTCAAAGAATTCCCATCAAAGACAGATGGAAAATTTCTTCAAAAATAGCATTCCTTCAAGAGATGTAACAGTGAAATAGCCAAGTGGAGACACAAGACACTGTAGATGCTGGAAAGGGTCAAAACGAAGGGTCTTGATGTGAAATGTCTATTGTCCATTTCTACCCAGTGATGATGTCTGCTGAGTTCCTCCAATGTTTTGTGTGTTGCTCCAGATTCCAGCATCTGTAGTCTCTTGTGTCATCAGGACAGAATGTTTGTTTTGGGAGTGACATGATCTGTACAAAAGATTCAACTGAGAATAACTTGGACCTCAGCACTGGGAATATTAGTCCCGAAGAGGACACTGATCGTGGTTTGCCTACTATCCAGTGAATTTGGGGTATCTTGAAGAGATAGCATTGATAGTTCCCTGATATTCTGAATAATCCAGGTCCCAGAAGCATATAGAAGGACAGGGCCCATTGCTGCCCATAGACCATGAATTGTGTATCAGGTCAAAGGTCTTGATCTTCAAACATTCTTTTCCTCAACCAACTAGACATTAAGCTGGTACACTGAAGGTGAGGCAAATTTCATCATACATGTCTGCCTTAACAAAGAGTTGGCTTCAAATGTGGGAAGTGGTCTATGCTTTCCAGGTCTTGCCATTACAGTTAGAGGGCAGTGTGATGTGGGGGATAAGGTCAGATTGGTAGAGGACTTTTGTCTTGAGGATGCTTTATGTAAGGCCCCAACTCTTGGAATGTTCAGTGAAAGTGTTGGTGATGTCTATGACTTTGGAACATGTATGTAAACATAAGAGTTGGATGTGCACTGAATCATGACCTCTGAGGTTCAGGTATCCTTAGCTCTGGAGTATGGTCACCATGGGTTAAACATCTTCCCCTTAGTTCTGAAGGTTATCTCCATTCCTGTAGGTAAAGTTTGCTGAAGTTGAGATGTAGCATGAGGGCAAGAATCATTTAGTAAAATGTTGGGGCAATGACGCAGCCTTGTTTGACACCAGTTTACACTGAGAATTTTTCAGTTATTGATGGCTGAAGATTGTTGAACGGGACCTTAGCACTGACTTTCCCAGTGGTGACCTGGAGAGAGACAAGGTTGGATAGACTTTTGCTTTGTAGGGGAATTAAGGTTTATGGGGAAAAGGCAGGTAGGTGGAGATGAGTCCATGGCCAGATCAGCCATGACCTTATTGAATGGTGGAGCCGACTCAACAGGCCAGATGGCCTACTCCTGCTCCTATTTCTGATGTTCTTATGTTCTCTCTGTGATCCCACAGTTGGTAACTTCCTCGAAAAACTCCATAAGATTGGTTAGTCATAACCTATCATGCACAAAGCCATGTTGACTAGCCCTAATCAGTACCTGTGTTTCCAAATACTGTACTTGTATATATGGTGCCTCAGAATTCTTACCTTCCAATAATTACCCACTACTGATTTCAGGCTCACCTGTCTATAACTACCCATCTTACCCTTAGTGCCATTTTTAAACAAAGGAACAATATTAGCAACCTTCCAATTCTCTGGAACCTCACCCGTTACTAAGGACGTTTTAAATATCTTTGCTAGGACCCCTGCAATTTCTGCATTAGCCTCCCAGGAGGTCCAAGGAAACTCCTTGTCAGTCCCTGAGGATTTATCCACCCTAATTTGCCTCCAGACAGTCACCATCTCCTCCTCTGTAATCTGTATATAGAAACATAAAAAACTTACAGCACAATACAGGCCCTTCGGCCCACAAGGCTGTGCCGAACATGCCCAACCTTAGAAATTACCTAGGGTTACCCATAGCACTCTATTTTTCTAAGCTCCATATACCTATCTAGGAGTATCTTAAAAGACTCTATCGTATCCGCCTCCACCACCGTCGCCGGCAGCCCATTCCATGTACTCACCACTCTCTGAGTAAAAAAAACTTACCCCTGATATCTCCTCTGTACCTACTTCCAAGCACATTAAAACTGTGCCCTCTCATGCCAGCCATTTCAGCCTTGGGAAAAAGCCTCTGACTATCCACACGATCAATGTCTCTCATCATCTTATACACCTCTATCAGGTCACCTCTCATCCTCTGTCGCTCCAAGGAGAAAAGGCCAAGTTCACTCAACCTATTCTCATAAGGTATGCTCCCCAATCCAGGCAGCATCCTTGTAAACCTTCTCTGCATCCTTTCTATAGTTTCCACATCCTTCCTGTAGTGAGGCAACCAGAACTGAGCACAGTACTCCAAGTGGGGTCTGACCAGGGTCCTATATAGCTGCAACATTACCTCTTGGCTCCTAAACTCAAACCCACGATTGATGAAGGCCAACGCACCGTATGCCTTCTTAACCACAGAGACAACCTGCGCAGCAGCTTTGAGCATCCTATGGACTCGGACCCCAAGATCCCTCTGATCCTCCACACTGCCAAGAGTCTTGCCATTAATACCATATTCTGCCATCATATTTGACCTACCAAAATGAACCGCCTCACACTTATCTGGGTTGAACTCCATCTGTCACTTCTCAGCTCAGCTTTGCATCCTATCAATGTCCCGCTGTAACCTCTGACAGCCCTCCACACTATCCACAACACCCCCAACCTTTGTGTCATCAGCAAATTTACTAACACATTCCTCCACTTCCTCATTCAGCTTATTTATAAAATTCACGAAGAGCAGGAGTCCCAGAACTGATCCCTGAGTCACCGGCCTCCATGCAGAATATGACCCGTCTACAATCGCACTTTGCCTTCTGTGGACAAGCCAATTCTGGATCCACAAAGCAATGTCCCCTTGGATCCCATGCCTCCTTTCTTTCTCAATAAGCCTTGCATGGTGCATAATCTCACTTGAGTTACTTCAGCGTTCATGCATACTACTAACTTTAAAAACCACATTTGAGTTATTGTTTCAATTTATCATTTCTTGTATTAAATCACAAGACGCAGGGCTTGGACTCCAGTGCTACACATCTGAGATGAACTGGCCAGTCCCACTCTGTTGGGGCATGGTAGTCTTCTCTGAGTTCTGAACTCAGAATTTTCCTTCTGTACTGGTTGTTTCCAGGTTGTTGCTACTCATGTCTTTGATGCCCCCTCTATTATATGATTTCTTCTGATTTTCTAGATCTTATGTGTGCCCTGTGCTGTGTATGGCTGGTGGTACTGTGTTTTGCAACTTGGCCCAGAAGGATGCTGTTTTGTTTGGCTGTATTCATTAGTGTGGTCAAATGAGAATTAAACTTGAACTTGAACTAGAAGATTCTTTGAAGTCCCTCTGCCAAGGAACCTCATGACTCGAAGTTCAATCAAGCAGCCTCAGTGTTCCCTTTTCCATCCTCAATTTTAGTGACCTGGGCTGTTCTTAGGTTAAACAAAGGTGTTTAACATTGGTTAGGACTCAGTGGGTTCACATCCCCTTTATATCAGGCTAGAAAGTTCATGTAAAGTTGACTTTCTTTTCATCATACTGGAAGTTACTGTTAAATGTCCGTTTAACTTTCACTTTCAGAACTTGAGAATTTGCTTTGTAGTTGTAGTGCCAATTTTGTGTCACCAGCCAACACATTTACCCACAAACTTAAATACACATGGCATCTTATCAACGCACAAAACTATCATTAGGATCATTACATTAAAGCTGATCTTTAATAAGCTTGTTTCATTTGTTCAATGATATCAAGTGTCAAGGTCACACAACCTGATAGAATACTTTGATTCATTTTCTATGTGAAGTTTTGTCCTCCTCCTTCTGTTTCTCTGTGTTTTAGTCTGCTGCCTTTTCAAGAGAGTTGTTAGATCATCTACACTCAGTCCTTAAATCCATTAGATGTTATTAGGGGTGCAGTACCTCCGATCTTGTGTCAATTCAACCAGTCCCCAAACTCGTGTCTCCGTTAGAACAAACACCAGGGATAACACACTCTGTCAGTCACATCATAAGATGGATAGAAAGTTTGATTTTGAGAAGATAGGAATGTCGCTCCTATTGCTGCGATGTAGACTTCCCCTAAACATGATGATCCATGAAAATGACCTGATCAACAACTTCCCAGTAAAACATTTTGTCCCCTAGAAAATATCTGCTAGCCACCCTTGATAAACCCACTGTATGCTTCTCAAATAGCCTCTGAGAACCAAGTCCAGCTCCTAGCCTTCACATGTGGCTTAGCTACTAAGCCAGGCAGAACCAGAAGACCCTAAGACCATAAGATACAGGAGCTGAATTAGGACATTTGGCCCATCAGGTCTGCTCCGCCATTTCATCATGGCTGATACAAATTTCCTCTCAGCCCAATCTCCTGCCTTCTCCCTGTATCTCTTCATGGCCTGACCATTCAAGAATCTATCAACCTCTGCCTGAAATATACATAAAGACTTGGCCTCCACAGCTGCCTGCTGCAAAGAACTCCACAGATTCAACACTCCCTGGCTAAAGAAATTTCTCCTCATCTCCATTCTAAAAGGATGCATCTCTATCCTGAGGCTGTGTCCTCTGGTCTTAGGCTCTCCCATCATAGGAACCACCCTCTCCACATCTACTCTATCAAGACCTTTCATCTTTCGATGAGGTCACCCATCATTCTTCTGAATTCCAGTGAAGACAGGCCCAGAGCTGTCAAACGCTCTTCATATGACAAGCCATTCAATTCTGGAATCATTTTTGTGAACCATCTTTGAACCTCTCCAGTTTCAGCACATCCTTTCCAAGATCCCCTCATCTGAGATGTGGCAGTCTTGGGGGAACGCCCCTCTCCCGCAGAGTCACATCTGCCAGAAGTGCATACGGCTGGGCGATCTGGAAGACCGTGTAAGGAATCTGGAGCAGCAGCTGGATGACCTTCGACTCATAAGAGAGAATGAGGCAGTCATAGATGAGAGCTACAGGGAGGTAGTCACACCTAGGCTGCCGAAAACAGGTGGCTGGGTGACAGTCAGAGGGGGGGAAAGCAAAGGTGAGCAGACAGGTAGTGCAGAGCACCCCTGTGGCCATTCCCCTGAATAATAAGTTTACCGTCCTGGATACTGTTGGCGGGGACGACAAACCAGGTGTGAGCCATGGTGGCAGGGCCTCCGGCACTGAGTCTGACCCGGTGGTGCAGAAGGGTGGGACGGAGAAGAGGAGAGCTGTCGTCATTGCAGACTTTATAGTCAGGGGAGCAGACAGGAGATTTTGTGGACGTGAGAAGGACACCTGCATGGTTTGTTGCCTCCCGGGTGCCAGGGTCCGGGATGTCTCTGACCAGGTGCATGACATCCTGGTTCGAGGGGGAAAGCAACCAGAAGTCGTGATACATGTTGGTACCAACGACATAGGCAGGAAGAGGGATGAGGTCCTGAAGTGTGAGTTTCAGGAATTAGGCAGAAGGCTGAAGAACAGGACCTCAAGGGTGACGTTCTCAGGATTGCTGCCAGTGCTACGTGACAGTGATGGTAAGAATTGGAGGAGATGGCAGTTGAATGCGTGGCTGAGGAGTTGGTGCAGGGAGCAGGGTTTTAGATTTTTAGATCATTGGGATCTCTTCTGGGGAAGGTGGGACCTGTACAGATTGGATGGGTTGCATCTGAACTCGAGGGGGAGCAATATCCTTGCAGGTAGGTTTGCTGGCATGGTTCGGGAGGGTTTAAACTAATTTGCGAGGGGGATGGGACCCAGAGCGATAGAGCAGTGAAAGAAGTGCATGGAGTAAAGCCAGATCTAACATACAGAGAGGCTTTGAGGAAAGAGAAGCAGAATAAACGGTGTAAAGACAGTAAGGAAGAAGGGCTGAAATGTGTGTACCTCAATGCAAGAAGCATCAGGAACAAAGGTGATGAACTGAGAGCTTGGATACATACATGGAATTATGATGTAGTGGCCATTACAGAGACTTGGCTGGAACCAGGGCAGGAATGGATTCTCAATATTCCTGGATTTCAGTTCTTTAAAAGGGATAGAGAGGGTGGAAAAAGGGGAGGAGGCGTGGCATTACTGGTCAGGGATACTATTACAGCTACAGAAAGGGTGGGTAATGTAGCAGGATCCTCTTCTGAGTCAATATGGGTGGAAGTCAGGAACAGAAAGGGAGCAGTTACTCTATTGGGAGTATTCTATAGGCCCCCTGGTAGCAGCGGAAATACAGAGGAGCAGATTGGGAGGCAGATTTTGGAAAGGTGCAAAAATAACAGGGTTGTTATCATGGGTGACTTTAACTTCCCTAATATTGATTGGCACCTGATTAGTTCCAGGGGTTTAGATGGGGCAGAGTTTGTTAAGTGTGTCCAGGATGGATTCCTGTCACAGTATGTGGACAGGCCAACCAGGGGGAATGCCATACTAGATCTAGAACTAGGTAATGAACCGGGTCAGGTCACAGATCTCTCAGTGGGTAAGCATCTGGGCAACAGTGACCACCACTCCCTGGTCTTTAGCATTATCATGGAAAAGGATGGAATCAGAGACGACAGGAAAATTTTTAATTGGGGAAGGGCAAATTATGAGGCTATAAGGCTAGAACTTGCAGGTGTGAATTGGGATGATGTTTTTGCAGGGAAATGTACTATGGACATGTGGTCAATGTTTAGAGATCTCTTGCAAGATGTTAGGGATAAATTTGTCCCGGTGAGGAAGATAAAGAATGGTAGGGTGAAGGAACCATGGGTGACAAGTGAGGTGGAAAATCTTGTCAGGTGGAAGAAGGCAGCATACATGAGGTTTAGGAAGCAAGGATCAGATGGGTCTATTGAGGATTATAGGGAAGCAAGAAAGGAGCTTAAGAAGGGGCTAAGAAGAGCAAGAAGGGGACATGAGAAGGCCTTGGCGAGTAGGGTAAAGGAAAACCCCAAGGCATTCTTCAATTATGTAAAGAAAAACAGGATGACAGGAGTGAAGGTAGGACCGATTAGAGATAAAGGTGGGAAGATGTGCCTGGAGGCTGTGGAAGTGAGCGAGGTCCTCAGTGAATACTTCTCTTCGGTATTCACCAGTGAGAGGGAACTTGATAGTGGGGACAATATGAGTGAGGTTGATGTTCTGGAGCATGTTGCATTAAGGGAGAGGAGGTGTTGGAGTTGTTAAAATAAATTAGGACGGATAAGTCCCCGGGGCCTGACGGAATATTCCCCAGGCTGCTCCACGAGGTGAGGGAAGAGATTGCTGAGCCTTTGGCTAGGATCTTTATGTCCTCATTGTCCATGGGAATGGTACCGGAGGATTGGAGGGAGGCGAATGTTGTCCCCTTGTTCAAAAAAGGTAGTAGGGATAGTCTGGGTAATTATAGACCAGTGAGCCTTACGTCTGTGGTGGGAAAGCTGTTGGAAAAGATTCTTAGAGATAGGATCTATAGACATTTAGAGAATCATGGTCTGATCAGGGACAGTCAGCATGGCTTTGTGAAGGGCAGATCGTGTCTAACAAGCCTGATAGAGTTCTTTGAGGAGGTGACCAGGCATATAGATGAGGGTAGTGCAGTGGATGTGATCTATATGGATTTTAGTAAGGCATTTGACAAGGTTCCACACGGTAGGCTTATTCAGAAAGTCAGAAGGCATAGGATCCAGGGAAGTTTGGCCAGGTGGATTCAGAATTGGCTTGCCTGCAGAAGGCAGAGAGTCGTGGTGGAGGGAGTACATTCATATTGGAGGATTGTGACTAGTCGTGTCCCACAAGGATCTGTTCTGGGACCTCTACTTTTCGTGATTTTTATTAATGACCTGGATGTTGGGGTAGAAGGGTGGGTTGGCAAGTTTGCAGACAACACAAAGGTTGGTGGTGTTATAGATAGTGTAGAGGATTGTCGAAGATTGCAGAGAGACATTGATAGGATGCAGAAGTGGGCTGAGAAGTGGCAGATGGAGTTCAACCCGGAGAAGTGTGAGCTGGTACACTTTGGAAGGACAAACTCCAAGGCAGAGTACAAAGTAAATGGCAGGATACTTGGTAGTGTGGAGGAGCAGAGGGATCTGGGGGTACATGTCCACAGATCCCTGAAAGTTGCCTCACAGGTGGATAGGGTAGTTAAGAAAGCTGATGGGGTTTTAGCTTTCATAAGTCGAGGGATAGAGTTTAAGAGTTGTGATGTAATGATGCAGCTCTATAAAACTCTGGTTAGGCCACACTTGGAGTACTGTGTCCAGTTCTGGTCACCTCACTATAGGAAGGATGTGGAAGCGTTGGAAAGGGTACAGAGGAGATTTACCAGGATGCTGCCTAGTTTAGAGAGTATGGATTATGATCAGAGATTAAGGGAGCTATGGCTTTACTCTTTGGAGAGAAGGAGGATGAGAGGAAACATGATAGATGTGTACAAGATAATAAGAGGAATAGATAGAGTGGATAGCCAGCGCCTCTTCCCCAGGGCACCACTGCTCAATACAAGAGGACATGGCTTTAAGGTAAGGGGTGGGAAGTTCAAGGAGGATATTAGAGGAATGTTTTTTTATTCAGAGAGTGGTTGGTGTGTGGAATGCACTGCCTGAGTCAGTGGTGGAGGCAGATACACTAGTGAAGTTTAAGAGACTACTAGACAGGTATTTGGAGGAATTTAAGGTGGTGGGTTATATGGGAGGCAGAGTTTGAGGGTTGGCACAACTTTGTGGGCCGATGGGCCTGTAATGTACTGTACTGTTCTATGTTCTAAGATAAGGGGCCCAAACCTGCACACAATACTCCAAGTGAGGCCTCCCAAGTGCTTTATAAAATTTCAACATAACATCCTTGCTTTTATATTCTAGTCCCCTTGAAATGAATGCTAACATTGCATTTTCCTTCCTCACTACAGACTCAAACTGAAAATGAACCTTTAGGGAATCCTGTACAAGGACTCCCAAGTCCCTTTGCACCTCATTTTTTTTTTGTATTTTCTCAACATTTAGAAAATAGTTAACCCTTTCATTTCTTCTACCCAAGTGCATGGCCATACACTTCCCAACACTGGATGCCATTTGCCATTTCATTGCCATTCTCCTAATCTGTCTAATTTCTTCTGCAACCTGACTACTTCCTCAAAACTACCTGCCCCTCCACCTATCTTCATATTGTCTGCAAACCTTTCAACAAAGCCATCAATTCCACCATCCAAATCATTGACATATAACATAAAAAGAGTCAGTCCCAACACAGTCCCCTGTGGAACACCACTAGTCACCGGCAGCCAGCCAGAAAAGGCTCCCTTTATTCCCAGTCATTGCCTCCTGCCAATCTGTCACTGCTTTATCCATGCTAGGATTTTTCCTGTAATACCATGGGCCCCTAGCTTGTTAAGCAGCCTCATGTGTGGCACCTTGTCAAAGGCCTTCTGAAAATGCAAGTACACAACATAAACTGATTCTCCTTCGACTATCCTGCTTGTTATTTCATCAAAGAATTCCAACAGATTTGTCAGGCAAGATTTTCCCTTGAGCAATCCATGCTGACTATAGTCTATTTAGTCGTGTGCCTCCAAGTACCCTGAGACCTTATCCTTAACAATTGACTCCAACATCTTCCCAATCACTGAGGTCAGACTAACTGGCTTATAGTTTCCTTTCTTCTGCCTTTTCCCTTCTTGAAGAGTGGAGTGATATTTGCAAATTTCGAGTCTTCCAGAACCATTTCAGGATCTAGTGATTCTTGAAAGATCATTACTAATGCCTCCGCGATCTCTTCAGCCATATCTTTCAGAACACTGGTGTGTACACCATCTAGTCCAGATGACTTACAGACCTCTCAGTTTCCTAAGAACCTTCTCTCTAGTTATGGTAACTTCACACACTTCATGACCTCTGACACCTGGAACTTCCACCATCCTGCTAGTATCTTCCACCGTGAAGACTGACTCAAAATATTTTTTTCAGCTCATCTGCTATTTTGATGTCCCCCATTACTACCTCTCTAGCATCATTTTCCAAGGTCTGAAATCCACTCTTGCCTCCCTTTTACACTTTATGTATCTGAAGAAACTTTTGATACCCTTTTTAATATTGTTGGCTAGCTTACTGTCATATTCCATCTTTACACTCTTACTAATTTTTTTTAGTTACCTTCTATTGTTTTTTTAAAAGCTTCTCAATCCTCTAACTTCCCATTAATCTTTGCTCTATTATATGCCCTCTCTTTGGCTCTCATGTTGGCTTTGACTTCTCTTGTTGGGCACGGTTGTGTCATCTTTTCTTAAGAATTTTTCTTCCTCTTTGGGATTTATATATCCAGTGCCTTTTGAGTTGCTTCCAGAAATTCCAGCCATTGCTGCTCTGCCATCATCCCTGCCAGTGTTCTTTTCCAATCAATTCCGGCCAACTCCTCTTTCATGCCTCTGTAATTCCCTTTATTCCACTGTAATACTGGTACATCTGACTTTAGTTTCTACTGACAGACAAGCGACAAAGTCAGGTTACTGGCACCTTAAAACCAGTTGCTTCAGACAGATGGGGCTCATCAGCCGTGGTTGGCAGCTCATCAAGGAGAAGGAAAACTCTGATCTCAAACCTCCACTGCCTTGCGTCTATACCCACTTATGGGAAAGGCTTCAGGAGTAAACCCAGAGGAAAAATCTGGGGTTTGAGTCCCTGAGACAGTCTGACATTAGTTCAATGCTGACTGGTAACTCCTGTGACACCACTGGTGTAAACTGCATCTTTGCCATTCCTTTGGATTCATGGAGAGGGGGAACATGCTGCAAGGACAACAGCTTTCTCTCCATATTGTACTGTCCTGGCTTGCGTATATGTAGGCAGGTAGGACCCAACATCCATGGCCGACCCCGACCTCACTGTCATGTTGAATTAAACATTATTCTGTCAGTTTGGTTTTATATTGTCAGATACTTCGATTCTAGTGGAAGATGCGACTTGTCATGATAAGAAAGAACCAGGATGCTTTTACTTTTGAAAATCTGTTCTGTTAAATGCAGCTTGAAAGGTGGTAAAGTATGTGTCTTGTAATATTACCTTCATAACCATCTGAATGCATCTACTTTCCAGGATACTCACTTGCCTTGGGGGAATTCACAGGAGACTCTGTAAATGGTAAAGTTCATTGTCTTGTACTATTCTCAGTAATGTCACATTATTATGTTAGCTCCTATCAATCCTGAGAGTTGTTCTGCATTATCTGGAAAATATAGTGCATTGTCTACAACTGAATTCTCAACATTCCTTTTGATAAGGATCCAGTTAAGTTTCATTTTAACGAAGTCCAAATAATTCTTAAGAATCACTTTATTATTATTCTCAACCAATTGCATCTTGCACAAACCACTACAAAGTGCAACATTCAGAAGTGTGGGCTGAAGTAACAAAGTTCAGTGGGGCAAAGAGGTGACCGTTGTCTTGTGAATGGTTTGAGTCAATGAAAGTGGAGCTTGTGTACACCTGAGCAAATCGCTTATTGGCACAAGGCACCCCAACTCCCACATTACACTTAACCTAAAGAAAACACATGGGAATGAATCAAAGCTAATCATTGTTGAAAGGAATAACATTTAGATTAGAGTAAATTAGATTCAGCTTCATTGTCATTGTGCCGAGTACAGATACAAAGCCAATGAAATGCAGTTAGCATCTAACCAGAAATGCAAAGAATAGTGTTATTTACTAAATAACTGCCAATAAAAAGTAAGTGCTACAGCACACAAATATAAAAGTACTGAGACAGTACAATATGGGTGCAATACTGCTTAGCACTGTGATGTGAGGTTCAGCAGGGTCACAGCCTCAGGGAAGAAGCTCTTCCTGTGCCTGCTGGTGCGGGAGCGGAGGCTCCTGTAGCGCCTTCCGGATGGGAGGAGAGTAAAAAGTCCATGATTAGGGTGAGATGCATCCTTGATAATGCTTTTCACCCTGCCCAGGCAGCGCTTATGGTAGATCTTCTCAGTGGTGGGCAACTGGGTGCCGATAATCCGCTGGGCAGTTTTCACTACACGCTGGAGTGCTTTATGGTCCGATACGGGACAATTGCCATACCACACTGAGATGCAATTGGTGAATATGCTCTCAATGGTACAGTGGTAATTTCTGTCAGTATCCTGGGACAGAGGTGAGCTGTCTTGATGTTCCGCAGGAAATAAAGGCGCTGTTGTGCCTTTTTGATCAGGATGAAGGAGTTCAGGGACCAGGTGAGATCCTCGGAAATGTGGACACCAAGGAATTTTAAGCTTGATACACGCTCCACTACAACTCCGTTGATGTAGATGGGGATGTGAGTGTGGCTCCCAGCATGCCTGAAGTCCACAATGATCTCCTTGGTCTTCTGGGTGTTAAGGGCCAGGTTGTTGTCGGCACACCACGCGGCCAGGTGCTGGACCTCATCCCTGTAGGCCGTCTCGTCATCCCCTCTGATCAGGAAACCACCGTGGTGTTGTCTGCGAACTTGATTATGGAGTTAGGACCATGTACAGGAACGCAGTCATAGGTGAAAAGGGAGTACAGAAGAGGGCTCAGCACACAGCCTTGAGGCACGCCGGTGTTCAGGGTGAGAGTGGAGGAGGAGAGGTTGTCTAACTTAACTGATTGGGGTCTGTTAGTCAGAAAGTCCAAGGTCCATTTGCAGAGGGATGAGCTGATACAAAGCTGGCGAAGTTTGGCGATCAGCTTGGAGGGGATCACAGTATTGAATGAACTAAAGTCAATGAACAGCATTCTGACGTAAGAGTTGGGGCAGTCCAGGTGGGTCAGGGCAGAGTGAAGTGCCGTGGAGATGGCGTCCTCTGTTGACCCGTTGGTGCGATAGGCAAATTGATGGGGGTCCAGGGTAGTGGGCAGACAGGATTTCAGATGTGATAGAACATGTTTTGTAAAGTGTTGTTTCCACTGGAAAACTGTTCATTTTGCCCTGACTTTCTTTTTCTTTCTCTTTCTCAATTTACACTAATATTGTTCTGTTTATTTTGGCGTAAATTATGTATAATTTATCTTAATCTAAGTTATGTTGTTATATGTTTGTCAGGTTTGTAATATACCACCAATACCTCCCAGACAACATCATTCATTCCCACACTGTTGCTCATGAGATCTTAGCATTCTACCGCATGATTCTTATATCGCTTGACACCGTTTCAAAATTCAACAAGTCTCAAATACACCCAATGACAGGCAGCTTTAAAAGGTGGTAACTCTGGATATTCATAGTCCTCAGATTAAAGAAATTCCTTTGCATCCCAATTAAACTGGCCAACCCAAGATGGGGTACCTAGTTCGAAGCAAGGACCAAGTCTCAAAGTGTTTCTGATACTATGCTAACACCAATGGATGGATAGCACTAACTGAAAATTGGTCCTGTATTCCAACTCTTTTACTCCACTTGCCCACAGTCCCTTTCAGGTTGGAGGACTTCATACTCTCAGATTCACTCATTTCCAAAATCATAGGAGGTAATACAAATTTCTAGCTTGGATTTCAACTATGAGAACAAGAAATAAATTGGGTGGTCAATTTAACAGTGTGCATTTTGTCCCTAATGTGGTAATTGAATAACCATTTATCAAACTAACCTTTTATCCGCCTGTTCATTCAACAGAATATCTCGTGGGAGCTCCCAGAGGGAGACACACTTTGGGTTCTGTATGTATAATTTATTACATTAATATTAATCCAATTGAGATTTCTAACAGTAATAGTAAGCAGACTGTCACAGAGCATTATCTTTGGCAAAGGAAGTGTGCTGTCCTTAAAACATTTTGGCTATAGTCTACCAGAAATACACTTGGTTCTTAATCACCCAATAAGTACATGAACAAACTATTCAACTAGATCTAAACCGGAAACAGAATGTTGTTGAGCAGATAGCATCAAGTTTTGTTCTTTGCTCATTTCTGTCAAGCTCAACCTAGCTAAACAAATTTGCTGATTTAATATCAATCAAATACAGTCACAGATTTTCTGTTACTTTGGCAATTTTATTTTAACAATGCCCACCGAGAGTTTGTATTTTTAAATAACATGGGAAAGGTGCTTCTCAATCACATTGAATCATTAAAGCCCATTTATGGTCATATCTCAGATGCTTCACTGTTTAAAATTAAACCCATTTCCCCCACCAAGTCAACAATATCATTGATTCAAAGAATAGTGAATAAATATACATGGTTACAGAGTAAATTCCAATTCTTGAGCATCGAAACCTGAGAGTATGTAGACAATTTTAAAACGGCTTGGGTTTCTATATTTTACAGAATGTTAAAGCAGCTTCCATTGTCTCAAGCTGCAGTAGAAAAGAGAGATATAATTTCATGAAATATTTCTTCTGAACTTTTATAGAAACATAGAAAACCTACAGCACAATACAGGCCCTTCGGCCCACAATGCTGTGCCGAACATGTACTTGTGCCAAAAATTACCTTGGGTTACCCATAGCCCTCTATTTTTCTAAGCTCCATGTACCTATCCAGGAGTCTCTTAAAAGACCCTATCGTATCCGCCTCCACCACCGTCACCAGGAGCCCATTCCACACACTCACCACTCTCTCTGTAAAAAAACTTACCCCTGACATCTCCTCTGTACCTACTTCCAAGCACCTTAATCCTTTGCCCTCTCGTGCTAGCCATTTTAGCCTTGGGAAAAAGCCTCTGTCAATCCACACGGTCAATGCCTCTCATCATCTTATACACCTCTATCAGATCACCTCTCATCCTCCATCACTCCAAGGAAAAAAGGCTGAGTTCACTCAACCTATTCTCACAAGGCATGCTTCCCAATCCAGACAACATCCTTGTAAATCTCCTCTGCACCCTTTCTATGGCTTCCACATCCTTCCTGTAGTGAAGCGACCAGAACTGAGCACAGTACTCCAAGTGGGGTCTGACCAGGGTCCTATAAAGCTGCAACATTACCTCTCGGCTCATAAACTCAATCACACGGTTGAAAAGGCCAATGCACCGTATGCCTTCTGAACCACAGAGTCAACACACATCAAAGTTGCTGGTGAACGCAGCAGGCCAGGCAGCATCTCTAGGAAGAGGTACAGTCGACGTTTCGGGCCGAGACCCTTCGTCAGGACTAACTGAAGGAAGAGCTAGTAAGAGATTTGAAAGTGGGAGGGGGAGGGGAAGATCCAAAATGATAGGAGAAGACAGGAAGGGGAGGGATGGAGCCAAGAGCTGGACAGGTGATTGGCAAAAGGGATATTTTGAGTGTCCTAAGGACTTGGACCCCAAGATCCCTCTGATCCTCCACACTGCCAAGAGTCTTGCCATTAATACCATATTCTGCCATCATATTTGACCTACCAAAATGAACCACCTCACACTTATCTGGGTTGAACTCCATCTGCCACTTCTCAACCCAGTTTTGCATCCTATTGATGTCCTGCTGTAAATTCTGACAGCCCTCCACACTATCCACAACACCCCCAACCTTTGCTATCAGCAAATTTACTAACCCATCCCTACACTTCCTCATCCAGGTCATTTATAAAAATCACAAAGAGTAGGGGTCCCAGAACAGATCCCTGAGGCACTCCGCTGGTCACCGACCTCCATGCAGAATATGACCCATCTACAACCACTCTTTGCCTTCTGTTGCCAAGCCAATTCTGGATCCACAAAGCAATGTCACCTTGGATCCCATGCCTCCTTACTTTCTCAATAAGCCTTGCATGGGCTACCTTATCAAATGCCTTGCTAAAATCCATATACGCTACATCTACGGCGCTACCATCATCAATGTGTTTGGTCACATCCTCAAAAAATTCAATCAGGCTCGTAAGGCACGACCTGCCTTTGACAAAGCCATGCTGACTATTCCTAATCATATTATACCTCTCCAAATGTTCATAAATCCTGCCTCTCAGGATCTTCTCCATCAACTTACCAACCTAAAGTAAGACTCACTGGTCTATAACTTCCTGAGCTATCTCTACTCTCTTTCTTGAATAAAGGAACAACATCTGCAACCCTCCAATCCTCCGGAACCTCTCCTATCCCCATTGATGATGCAAAGATCATTGCCAGAGGCTCAGCAATCTCCTCTGTCACCTTCCAGTGTAGCCTGGGGTACATCTTGTCTGGTCCCGGAGACTTATCCAACTTGATGCTTTCCAAAAGCTCCAGCACATTCTCTTTCTTAATGCCTATATGATCAAGCTTTTCAGTCCGCTGTAAGTCATCCCTACAATCACCAAGATCCTTTTCTGACGTGAATACTGAAGCAAAGTATTCATTAAGTACCTCTGCCATCTCCTCCGGTTCCATACACACTTTTCCACTGTCACACTTGATTGGTCCTACTCTCTCACATCTTATCCTCTTGCTCTTCACATACTTGTAGAACGCCTTGGGGTTTTCCTTAATCCTGTTCGCCAAGGCCTTCTCATGGCCCCTTCTGTCTCTCCTAATTTCATTCTTAAACTCCTTCCTGCTAGCCTTATAATCTTCTAGATCTCCATCATTACCTAGTTTTTTGAATCTTTCATAAGCTCTTCTTTTCTTCTTGACTAGATTTACAACAGCCTTTGTACACCATGGTTCCTGTACCCTACCATCCTTTCCCTGTCTCATTGGAACATTCCCAAGCAGAACGCCACGCAAATATCCCCTGAACATTTGCCACATTTCTGCAGTACATTTCCCTAAGAACATCTGTTCCCAATTTATGCTTCTAAGTTCCTGCGAGAGCCTCATATTTCCCCTTACTCCAATTAAACATTTCCCTAAATTGACTGTTCCTATCCCTCTACAATGCTATGGTAAAGGAGATAGAATTGTGATCACTATCTCCAAAATGCTCTCCCAAGTTTATTTCCCAATAACAGATCAAGTTCAGCCTCTCCTCTTGTAGGCTTATCTACATATTGTGTCAGGAAACCTTCCTGAACACACCTAACAAACTCCACCCCATCCAAACCCCTTGTTCTAGGGACTTGCCAATCAATATTTGGGAAATTAAAATCTCCCATCACGACAACTCTGTTATTATTACACCTTTCCAGAATCTGTCTGCCTTTCTCCTCCTCGATGTCCATGTTACTATTGGGTGGTCTATAAAAAAACACCCAGTAGTTATTGACCCCTTCCTGTTTCTAACTTCCACCCACAGAGACTCCGTAGACAATCCCTCCATGACTTCCTCCTTTTCTGCAGCCGTGACACTATCTCCGATCAGCAGTGCCACGCCCCCACCTCTTTTACCTCCCTCTCTGTCCTTTCTGAAACATCTAAAGCCTGGCACTCTAAGGAGCCATTCCTGCCCCTGAACCATCCAAGTCTCTGTAATGGCCACAACATCATAGCTCCAAGTGCTGATCCACGCTCTAAGCTCATCCACTTTGTTCATGATGCCTCTTGCATTAAAATAGACACATCTTAAACCATCGGCCTGAGGGCGTCCCTTCTCTATCACCCGCCTATCCTCCCTCTCGAACTGTCTCCAAGCTTTCTCTATTTGTGAGCCAACAGCCCCTTCCTCCGTCTCTTCAGTTCAATTCCCACCCCCCAGCAATTCTAGTTTAAACTCTCCCCAATAGCCTTAGCAAACCTCCCCGCCAGGATATTGGTCCCCCTGGGATTCAAGTGCAACACGTCCTTTTTGTACAGGCCACTCTTGCCCCAAAAGAGGTCCCAATGATCCAGAAATCTGAATCCCTGCCCCCTGCTCCAATCCCTCAGTCACGCATTTATCCTCCACCTCACTCTATTCCTATACTCACTGTCATGTGGCACAGGCAGTAATCATGAGATTACTACTTTGGAGGTCCTGCTTCTCAACTTCCTTCCTATCTCCCAGTAGTCTGTTTTCAGGACCTCCTCCTTTTTCCTACCTATGTAGTTGATACCAATATGTACCACGACCTCTGGCTGTTCACCTTCCCACTTCAGGATGTTGTGGACGCGATCAGAAACATCCCGGACCCTGACACCTGGGAGGCAAACTACTATCCGTGTTTCTATCCTGCATCCACAGAATCGCCTGTCTGATCCCCTAACTGTAGAGTCCCCTATCACTGCTGCCTTCCTCTTCCTTTCCCTCCCCTTCTGAACCACAGGGCCAGACTCTGTGCCAGAGGCACGGCCACTGTTGCTTCCCCCAGGTAGGCCAACCAACCCCTCCCCCAACTACTCAAACAGAAGTACTTATTGTTAAGGGGGACAGCCACAGGGGTACTCTCTAGTTTCTGACTCTTGCCCTTCCCTCTCCTGACTGTTACCCACTTATCTGTCTCCCCAGGCCCGGTGTGACTACCTGCCTGTAGCTCCTCTCTATCACCTCCTCGCTCTCCCAGAACAGGCGAAGTTCATTGAGATGCATCTCTAGTTCCCTAACACGGTCCCTAAGGAGCTGCAGCTCGATGTACTTGGTGCAGATGTGTCTGTCTGGGAGGCTGGGAGTCTCCTGGACATCCCACATCTGACACCCAGTACAGAACACCGGCCTGACAGACATACTTCCTGTTTCTATTCTTCACAGGTAACTTAGCTGGCCTTGACCCGTTATTGCTTAAGCTCTGTTGAGCCAAAGCCTTACTACTCTGTCTCTCTCTACTCTGATGTCTGCTCTATAAAGCTGTCCTCCTTTTAAACTCTTCGACGTGGTCTAACTCGCTAATGTCCACACGTTTGCGCAGTCATGCCTCGATCAAAAATAAATCTGAACATTTCACATCTGTTACAGAGAAGTTAATATCTTAATTATACTAAACCCGATAATCAATGAACCTATGATATTCTCTAACAAAAGAGAAACAAAATCTTCAACTCAGCACTTAAATAATTTTATATTATTTGGGGAGTAAACACAGGCTGAATGATTTTGGTCAAGATGAAAGAACCAGATTGATTCCTGGGATGGCAGGACTTTCATATGAAGAAAGACTGGATGAACTGGGCTTGTACTCGTTGGAATTTAGAAGATTGAGGGGGGATCTGATTGAAACGTATAAGATCCTAAAGGGATTGGACAGGCTAGATGCAGGAAGATTGTTCCCGATGTTGGGGAGGTCTAGAACGAGGGGTCACAGTTTGAGGATAGAGGGGAAGCCTTTTAGGACCGAGGTTAGGAAAAACTTCTTCACACAGAGAGTGGTGAATCTGTGGAATTCTCTGCCACAGGAAACAGTTGAGGCCAGTTCATTGGCTATATTTAAGAGGGAGTTAGATATGGCCCTTGTGGCTACAGGGATCAGGGGGTATGGAGGGAAGGCTGGTGCAGGGTTCTGAGTTGGATGATCAGCCATGATCATAATAAATGGCGGTGCAGGCTCAAAGGGCTGAATGGCCTACTCCTGCACCTATTTTCTATGTTTCTATTACTGCTCACCTTTATTCAAACACCTCTCTTTTAGACAGCTAGGAGATGATTATTTATTAATGCATTGAGTTCATTGTTCCTCATTGAGAAGGTAAACATAAGTTATCAGGAAAAATAAGTTATGATTTCTGTTTCGTTTTATGTGCTCTATGTTGACTGTTCATGAACGGTTACAGCATTTGAAACCTATTCATTAACAGCAGGATGGTTCCAGCAACATGGAGACCATTTGCAGGTATCTCTGAGGAGAACTCATAGATCCTGCACACTATGCTCTCCCTAGCTGTGGGAGCCGATGTCTTGGACCTCAAATGCTCTGAAAGAATCACTCACCAGACTATTTGTCTTCAGATATTTTATAGAAGAAGTTTTTAGCTTATTATGAACATACTTTCTTTTAGACCATAAGATCATAAGACAAAAGAGTAGAATAAGGCCATTTGGCCCATCGAGTCTGCCCCACCATTCAATCATGGCTGATCCTTTTTTCCCCTCCTCAGCCCCACTCCCCAGCCTTCTCCCCATAACCTTTGATATTGTGTCCAATCAAGAACCTACCGAACCCAAATACACCCAATGACCTGACCTCCACAGCTCCCTGTGGAAATAAATTCCACAAATTCACCACCCTCTGGCTAAAGAAATTTATCAGCCTCTCTGTTTTATTGAAGAAAAGATGTGCTGGCATTGGAGAGGGTGTGCCCTCTTGCCCTATACCCCCACCCATAGGCAAAATCCTTTACACATCTACTCTGTCTAGGCCTTTCAACATTCAAAAGGTTTCAATGAGATCTCCCCTCATCCTTCTAAATTCCAGCGAGTACACACCCAGAGCTATCAAATATTCCTCGTATGATCAACCTTTCATTCTGGGAATCATCCTTGTGAACCTTCTTTTGGACCCTCTCCAATGCCAGCACATCTTTTCCAAGATGAGGAGTCCAGAACTGTTCACAATACTCAAGGTGAGGCCTCACCAGGCCTCAGCATCACATCCTGGCCTTTGTATTCTAGACCTCTTGAAATTAATGCTAGCATGGCATTTGCCTTCCCCACCACTGACTCTACCTTTAACCTTTAGGGGGTACTGCACAAGAACTCCGAAGTCCCTTTGCATCTCAGATTTTTGGATTTTCTCCACATTTAGAAAACAGTCTGCACATTTATTTCTTCTAGCAAAGTGCATGACCATGCATTTTCCAACATTGTATTTCATTTGCCACTTTCTTGCCCATTTTCCTAATCTGTCTACGTCCTTCTGCATCCTACCTGTTTCCTCAACACTACCTGCCCCTCTACTAATCTTCATATCATCTGCAAACTTGGAAACAAAGCCATCTATTCCATCATCTAAATCATTTATATACAGCATAAAAAGAAGTGGTCCCAACACTGACCCCTGCAGAACACCAGTAGTCTCTGACAGCCAACCAGAAAAGGATCCTTTTATTCCCACTCACTGCCTCCTACCAATCTGCCAATGCTCTAACCATATTAGTAATTTTGCTGTAATACCATGGGCTCTTAACTTGTTAAGCAGTCTCATGTGTGGCACCTTGTCAAAAGTCTGAAAATCCAGATACGCAACATCCACTATATCCCATTTATCTATCCTACTTGTAATCTCCTCAAAGAATTCCAACAGGTTCGTCAGGCAAGATTTTTCCTGAAGGAAACCATGCTGACTTTGTCCAATCTTGTTCTGTGTCACCAGGTAGTCCATAACCTCATCCATAACAATTGACTCTAACATCTTCATAATTACTGAGGTCAGGCTAACTTGTCTATAATTTCCTTTCTGCTGCCTTCCTCCTTTCTTAAAGAGTGGAGTGACATTTGCAATTCCTCTGGCACCATGCCAGAGTTCAATGATTTTTGGAAGGTCATTTCTAATACCTCCACAATCTCTACTGCTACCTCTTTCAGAATCTTAGGATGCAGTTCATCTGGTCCGGGTGACTTATTTACCCTTGGGTCTTCTAGCTTTTTGAACACCTTCTCCCTTGTAATAGTAACTGCACCCACTTCTCTTCCCTCACACCCTTCAACATCTGGTACACTGCTAGTGTCGTCCACAGTGAAGACTGATGCAAAATACTTAATTAGTTCAACTGCCATCTCCTTGTCCCCCATTATTATTTCTCTGGCCTCATTTTCTAGCGGTCCTATATCCACTCTCATTTCTCTTTTATTTTTTAAATATTTGAAAAGCTTTCATCATTTCCCTCCCAATGATTCTTCGTTGCTTTCTGTAGGTTTTTTAGAAGCTTCCCAAATTAATCTTACCAGTATTTTTTGCTTTGTTGGATGCTCTCTCTATGCTTTTACTTTAGCTTAATTAAGATGACCTCTGATGAACTATTTCAGTAATAGGACCCTTTATCTTGCCCGGTATGCACCCCCAACAATTCCACAATGAGAAACAAGCTCTGTGACTTAGACTACTGGTGGATGGGATTTCTGGAATTTCAGAGCAGGTGTACCACACATTTACCATAGTTATTCTCTTGTTTTGACAGGTGACTATCTTGTGGTCTACTAATATGACAGCCATAAAAAGCATTATTGGTGAGCAGGTAAGAAATGAGAATCAGTTTCGAAACATTGAGTATTACTATTTCTGCTCTGAAAAAATGACAATATGGATAAATTAGCCACTGCAATTAGCAACAATTATCTAATCATTTAACTCTGGGGGATTGATTGGACTGTCTCCCCACAGTACAACAACTCCAACATCGCACAACAACTTCTGTTGATTGTCAGGCACCTTGGGACTTGTTCTTTCTTTCTGTGGAAGACAAATTTTCAACAGTTTTTAATGTGCAGATTCTGCTCCTACGTCTTATGTTCTTATAACTTTAATATATTTTGCAGTTGATCAAATCATACTATTTTGAACAGCAGTAAGGTTCCCTCTGGTGGCTGTATGTGGAACCATAACAAATAGTTTGTTACAGAAACCAAAGGGCCCAAGTTTCATATTTCATAACAATATAGAAGGGGGCAGTCAGCCCATCTAGTCTATGTCAGTTCTCAGTGCATTGTAATCAATCTGCTTACCCCATTTATGTCCAATAATCTTGACATTTACAACATCTAATCAACTTATTTGCATGCCTTTGTAATGTGGGAGGAGACCTGCACTGGTCACAGGGAGAACATGAAAATTCCATGCAGACAGCACCCGAGCTCAGGACTGAAGCTGTAGTGCAGCAGCTGTGGTAGCTGTGCCACAGTGCCGGCTTGGCGTCTGCTCTGATACACGAAGAATGGGCAAAGAGTCAGCAATAGCTAGGATGTCAAGGAAGACTTGGAGAAAATTAGGAGATAAAGATTCAATGTGTGGTGATTATTGTAATCTATATGATAGCAAATGCAACATGCAGTGCTGATCCTATGCTGATACGAAGAAGGAGAGGAGTAGCTCGTTCAGCCCTTTGAATAAGATGATAGCTCACATGGTTGCAGCTTCAACTCCACCCTCCTATCTACTGCAGTAATCTTACACACACTCATCTATCAGGTAGCTATCTACCTCTGCCTTAAAATATATGAAGATTCTGCTTCTACTGCCTTTTGAAGAAGAGATTTTGTGATCTCTGAGAGAAATAAAATCAAATCATTTACTGCTTACAGCCACCGCTGATTTATAAAAAGAGACCCCTAATTCTGTATCCTTCCTCACAAGGAAACATATTCTACACATCCACCCTGTCTATACTCTTCAGGATCTCAAATATTTCAATCAAATCCCATCTCGCCCTTCTAACAAGCCTTGCTAATCCAATCGTTCATCATCCCTTCCTATTATTAGTCTATTAAACTTTCCCTAAACTGTTTCAACCGCATTAAAATCTTTCATCAGTAAGAGACCAACATAGAATCCCATTTGTGATTTCACGTGGAACCATGCCCTCAATATTTGTGTTCATTTCCCTGCGCAATACCTATATGACATTCTGTTAACTTTGCCTGTTACCCACTGCACCTGCTCACTGCAAACTGTTCACCAGGACTCTCAGATTTCTATGTTTTTTGAGCATTCGTAGTGCTATCTTAGTACTATCAGCAATTTTAATAAACATACCATAAGTCCCTTCATTCAAGTCATTTATATGAAATGCCAAATCTAGTCCTAACTGAATGTAATCCAGCTCTAAGTTCACTGATGACACAACAATGGTTGGCTTCATCAGCAACAATAATGAAACAGCATACAGGGATTGTGGGAAGGGTGGGAGTGGTCTTTGCCAATGCTGTAGGCACTGCGTATGCAACCCTTCTGAAAAATTATCCTGAATGGAGGGGAGAGAGACCACAACTATCCATTGCAGGGTCTTGTGATCTGATGCATCGTAATTCCCACACCAGGAGGTGATGTGGCTTGCCTGGACACTCTTGATGGCACTCAGATAGAATGGGGTAATGGTCTCCTCAGGAAGTGCAGGTGCAGTTGTGCTCTCTTGGCTAAAGATGTAGTGTTGAGGGACCAGGTGAGGTAGTCTGTAATATGCACGCCAATAACCTGGTGCTCCTGACTCTCTCCACAGAGGAGCAGTTGATGTGCAGTAAGAAGTTGTCACCCACACCTTCCTGAATTCCACAATCATCTCTTTAGTCTTGTCCATGTTGAGACTCGGGTTGTTTTGTTTATATCTGTCCACAAGCTCGTTAGAAGGGTGAGATGGAATTTGACTGAAATATTTGAGATCATGGGGAGAGCTTGATGGCTCTGTGCCTGTACTCACTGGGGTTTAGAAGAATGATGGGTGGATCTCGTTGAAACCTATCGAATGTTGAAAGGTCTGGATACAGTGAACATAGAGAGGAGGTTTCCTATAGTGGAAGAGTCTAGGGCCAAAGGTCACAGCCTCAGAACTAAGGGAGGTCTATTTAGAACAGAGATGAGGAAAAAATTATTCAGCCAGAGGGTGGTGAATCTGTGGAGTTCTTTGCCACAGGTGGCTGTGCAAGTCAAGCCATTGGGTATATTTAAGGTGGAGGTTGATAGGTTCTTGATTAATCTGGGTGTCAAAGGTGATGGGGTAAAGGCGGGAGAATGGGGTTGAGCGGGATAATAAATAGCCATGACGGAATAGATGAGCAAATGGATTGAATGGCCTAATTCTGCTCCTTGGTCTTATGCTCTAAAATATATCAAAGGTATAAGACAAGGACATTTCTTAAGAAATATACTTTATTGTCGCCAAACAATTGATACTAGAGCATACAATCATCATAGCGATATTTGATTCTGCGCTTCCCGCTCTCTGGATTCCAAATCAATAGTAAATATTAAAAACTTGATTTATAAATTATAAATAGAAAATAGAAAAATGGAAAGTAAGGTCGTGCAAAAATACTGAGATGCAGCTCCGGATATTTGGAGGGTATGGCCCAGATCCAAGTCAGGATCCGTTCAGCAGTCTTATCACAGTTGGAAAGAAGCTGTTCCCAAATCTGGCCGTATGAGTCTTCAAGCTCCTGAGCCTTCTCCCGGAGGGAAGAGGGACGAGAAGTGTGTTGGCTAGGTGGGTTGTGTCCTTGATTATCCTGGCAACACTGCTCCGACAGCGTGCGGTGTAAAGTGAGTCCAAGGACGGAAGACTGGTTTGTGTGATGTGCTGTGCCGTGTTCACGATCTTCTGCAGCTTCTTCCGGTCTTGGACAGGACAACTTCCATACCAGGTTGTGATGCACCCTAGAAGAATGCTTTCTACGGTGCATCTATAAAAATTAGAGGGTTTTAGGGGACAGGCCAAATTTCTTTTGCTTTCTCAGGAAGTAAAGGCGCTGGTGGGCCTTCTTGGCAGTGGACTCTGCTTGGTTGGACCAAGTCAGGTCATTTGTGATATTGACCCTGAGGGACTTAAAGCTTTTGACTTGTTCCACTTGCGCACCACCGATGTAAATGGGGTCGTGCGAATTCTTTTTGAACTTTATCAGAGCAACTAAGGATGTCTAGCCATTCTTTGGGATGGTGGGTATGACTAAAGATATTTGACAGATTATTCATTCTATCTTTTCACTTGTTGATATCTCCATTCTTTTATGAGGAATATTTCTACGTTATCTGTTAGCTCTCTAACAAAGCATCTTGCCATTGCCAATTTGGTTTCCGTTGGTTGCCATGATAATTTTTCCTTTTACCATGCAATGGTATCCCTATCTGAGAACACTGACCTAATGCAACACAGATCCATGCAGGCCACACGGAATTGTGCAACCTATGTGTGGACTGAGAGCTTGTGGCTGAGAAATCCACTCCTGGAGAAATATTTTCATTCTGTGCCATTGCCCAGCCTTATTCTGAAACGAAGTGGGCAATTGTTAATGCATCTGCAAATGCATATAAAGGACATAAAAGCTGATTGATATGCTCTTGTAGAGATTGGATTGCCCTGTGGATGCCCAGAGGAAATGCAGGGCAACTTGCATCTTACCATGAACTGCTGCAGGCCACAGACAGTACAGGGCTACGGTAGGAAGCTTTGTCACGTGGTGTGAGCAGAATTATCTGCAGCTTAATGTGAAAAAGACTAAGGAGCTAGTGGTAGACCTGAGGAGAGCTAAGGTACCGGTGACCCCTGTTTCCATCCAGGGAGTCAGTGTGGACGTGGTGGAGGATTACAAATACCTGGGGATATGAATTGACAATAAACTGGACTGGTCAAAGAACACTGAGGCTGTCTACAAGAAGGGTCAGAGCCGCCTCTATTTCCTGAGGAGACTGAGGTCCTTTAACATCTGCCGGACGATGCTGAGGATGTTCTACGAGTCTGTGGTGGCCAGTGCGATCATGTTTGCTGTTGTGTGCTGGGGCAGCAGGCTGAAGGTAGCAGACACCAACAGAATCAACAAACTCATTCATAAAGCCAGTGATGTTGTGGGGATGGAACTGGACTCTCTGACGGTGGTGTCTGAAAAGAGGATGCTGTCTAAGTTGCATGCCATCTTGGACAATGTCTCCCATCCACTACATAATGTACTGGGTGGGCACAGGAGTACATTCAGCCAGAGACTCATTCCACCGAGAGGCAACACAGAACGTCATAGGAAGTCATTCCTGCCTGTGGCCATCAAACTTTACAACTCCTCCCTTGGAGGGTCAGACACCCTGAGCCAATAGGCTGGTCCTGGACTTATTTCCTGGCATAATTTACATATTACTATTTAACTATTTATGGTTTTATTACTATTTATTATTTATGGTGCAACTGTAACGAAAACCAATTTCCTTCCCCCGGGATCAATAAAGTATGACTATGACTGTGACTACGAAGTCAGTCAGGCGGCATCCATGTAAAGAGAAAGAGTTAGTTTTTCAAGTCAACAACCAATTGTAAGAACTTAAAAACAGATTAAAAGTAGTTTTCCAATGCAGAGAAGGCAATGGCAGGGTTAGAACAAAGGGATAAGTTGTAGGAGACGTCTGGTGGTGAAATCTGGTATCAGGGCCTTTTCTGATTCAGGAATGAACTGAAGCTGACTTCCCTGAGAATGCCATCTTGTTCCATTTCATTTCAAAGTCAGTTCAGGCATATTCACTTGATTTACACCTAACATATCCACACTACACACTCCCCTTCTTACAGGATTTTCCCAATACAAAGGAAGTAAAAACAGTATGTCTGATAACTTGTCACTGCTAACAATGAGAACACGTGTTAGCCAATGTTGATATCTGATTCTTTGACCGTCACATCTCTGGGTTTTGCTTTGCAGGTAGCAGCATATTTTGGCTACACAGTGACTGTCCTGGATATAAACAGTGATGGGTAAGGATCCATCCACTCTCTCTCCAAAGTAAGATGCAACTATTGGCTTGTGAATATTTGCTGGATTGTTGAACCCTTTCCAAACAGCTCAAGGGATCAATATTGCAGGCATATTTAAAATCAGGATAATTTTCATAAATCCATTATATTGCTTTTACCATAATGTATTCAAAGTTATTTATTTCCATTAAGTGTTAGAGATTATTTGATACTTTCCAGTGATGGTCTGAAATTCCCCATGGATTGACAGCTCAGTTCATCTCCCTGCATTTGTTGAAGTCACTTGTATGTGAAACCCCGCTGGATTCCTTGGCTGTGTAACTCCAGGGAAGACGCACTCCGGTCCTGACAAACCCGTGAGAATGAGACGACTCTCCCAGCCCAAACCCCGGTTTGTGTGGATGCTGTGTAGTTTGCAACCCTGTTACAACTCAGTGCCAAGAAATAACAGACAGCACACTGCATATGATTAAAGGAATTATATTTATGAATCTTACTTAACTAAAGGATTAGTATGGAAAGAAAGAAAAAAGGGCCCATTCTAATTAAACAGTCAAACGTGCACAAGTTGCAGCTCATCTTGACCTTGTCTGTCACTAATGTGCTGGGCCCTCTGTCTGCACGAATACACACACCACCTTCTGAACATTGCTCACAATCCATCTCGAACAAATAGGTCTCCCCACCGGGTTGTATCCTACAACTGGTTCTCTCCAGCATCTTCTCTCGCCCTCTCATACCGAACAAAAGACCCAAGACCAACCTTAGTGTCCCTTACCAAAAACCCTCCCCCTCCCCCCCCCATTCCACCATCCTAATTGGATGTCACACATTCCTCATCATCCCTTATCTTCATCAATAACCCAAACAGACTGACAGCAGAACATATTGTTCTTACAGAACTGCAAGGACCTGGACTCATTGTAATTTGCCTATTGCCACAATAGGTCAAAGGCAGATGCAATCGCAATGGCTCTTCACACGGCTTTAGACAACCTGGACAACACAACCACCTATGTCAGGATGCTGCTTATTGACTATAGCTCAGTTTTTAACATCATCATTCCCACAATCCTGATCAATAAGTTGCAGAACCTGAACCTCTGTATCTCCCTCTGCAATTGGATCCTCAGCTTCCTAACCAGAAGACCACAATCTGTGTGGATTGGTGATAATATCTCCTCCTCGCTGACGATCAACACTGGTGCACCTCAGGGGTGTGTGCTTAGCCCACTGCTCTACTCTCTCTATACCCATGACTTTGTGGCTAGGCATAGTCAAATACCATCTATAAATTTGTTGATGTTACAACCATTGTTGGTAGAATCTCAGATGGTGATGAAAGGGTGTACAGGAGTGAGATATGCCATCTTGTGGAATGGTGTCACAGCAACAACCTGGCACTCAGTGTCAGTAAGATGAAAGAGCCGATTGTGGACTCCAGGAAGGGTAAGACGAAAGAACACATACCAATCCTCATAGAGGGATCAGAAGTGGAGAGAGTGAGCAGTTTCAAGTTCCTGGGTGTCAAGACCTCTGAGGATCTAACCTGGTCCCAACATATTGATGCAGTTATAAAGGCAGGACAGTGGCTATCGTAAACACAAAATAATCTGCAGATGCTGTTGTCAAAGGAACACTCACAATGCGCTGGAGGAACTCAGCAAGTCAGTCAGCATCAGTTGAAAAGATTAGTCGACGTTTCGGGCTGAAACCCTTCGTCAGGACTGAAGGAAGAACTTTGGGGGGGGTTTGAAGAATGCTAATAGTTGAAAAAAAGTAATTTTAAAGACAAAGGGGTGGGGGAGGGGAAGCAGGGAGGTGATTGGCAGGAGAACAATGCGAAGTAGTAGAAGGAGGCGGAACTATGAGGGAGGTGATGTGAAATAGGGATAGAGGAAGGGAGGGGGAGGAAGGGAGGGGGAGAGAGGGAGGAGGATAGAGGACAGTGGCTATACTTCATTTGGAGTTTGAGGAGATTTGGTACGTTACCAAAAACACTCAAAAATTTCTATAGATGTACCATGAAGAGCATTCTGATGGGCTGCATCTCTGTGTGTGGGGTCGGTGTGGCTACTGCACAGGACTGAAAGAAGCAGCAGAGGGTTGTAAATCTAGTCAGCTCTATCTTGGGTACCAGCCTCCATAGTATCCAGGACATCTTCAAGGAGCGGTGTCTCAGAAAGGCACCGTCCATTATTAAGGACCTCCAGCACCCAGGGCATACCCTTTTCTCACTGTTACCATCAGGTAGGAGGTACAGAAGCCTGAAGGCACACACTCAGCGATTCAGGAACGGCTTCTTCCGCTCTGCCATCCGATTCCTAAATGGACATTGAATCTGGGAACACTACCTCACTTTTTAAATATATATTTCTGTTTTTGCATTATTTTTAATCTATTCAATATACATATATGTACTTACTGTAATTTATTTTTTTTTCTTTCTATATTATCATGTATTGCATTGAACTGCTGCTGCTAAGTTAACAAATTTCACAACACATGCCAGTGATAATAAACCTGATTCTGATTCTGGCCCAGGTCCTTTCCGTTTATTTTATTGTTATATTATTACTGGCTATTTATGGACCTCTCTGTCTGTTATGCAGGAGAGATGATATTTTAGTTGGAGCTCCACTGTTTATGAGCCGAGGACAGGATGGCAAACTGCACGAGCTTGGGCAGATGTACGTTTATTTACAGGAGAAACCTGGAGTCTTCGTAGAACCACCACAGACCTTAACAGGAACAGACAAATATGGCAGATTTGGAAGTGCCATCACCTCCCTTGGGGACCTGGATTATGATGGATACAAAGGTAAGACATACACAAGACAGCAGTGGGTAAATTTTACAGATTTTGCACAAAGGTAACATTTACAGTTCTAGGGGACATGTGCACTAAATGCAAATGTAAAATTACATTTTAAAACAATTTTTCTCTCTCTGCTCCAACTTGTAGCTAAGAGAGTCATTTGCTGATTCAACCTACAAACCCACTGTAACTGAGCTGTAGCATCTACAAAGGTCTCAGGTCAAATGGTTTGCATTCTGCCAGCAGTGCAAAGAGTATATTGCATTTAATCCCGGACCATTTGAGACCTGGGGAATGCTGGAGAGTAATTCTTGTTGGAACTTGACTATTTTCTGGGAAATTATAACATTGATCTCCCTTGGCTTTAACCTTACTTCATTTCTTTGTTTATTCTTGATTCCTTGTTTGGGTGTGGGTATAATGAAGCCTGTAGTTCAGTGCTCCTTTCAGATTCCAAACTCACCATCAGCTGTTTAGTTTGTTTGTGTTATGCCCTTGTAATTATTTCAATTAATATTAATTGCATACAGATAATCAGCTGTGGATTGTAGAATGGCTACACGATGGCTTTTTAGAGCAGCTTGTGGTTGAGTCCACGAGGGGAAAGATTATTCTGGATTGGGTATTGTGTAATGAATTGGATTTGATTAGGGAGCCTTAAGGTAAAGGAACCCTTAGGGACCAGCAACCACATTATGATCACATTCACCCTGCAGTTTGAGAGGGAGCAGCTAAAGTCACAGTGGAGTAAAGGAAATTATAGAGGCATGAGAGAGGAGCTGGCCAAAGTTGATTAGAAGGGGACACTAGCAGGGATGACAGCAGAACAGCAACGGCTGGAGTTTCTGGGGGACATTCAGAAAGAGCAGGAAAGATATATCCCAAAGAAAAGGAGGATGAGGCAACCGTGGCCTGCAAGGGAACTCAAAAACAACATAGAAACAAAAGAGCGGGCATATAATAAAGTGAAAATTAGTGGAAGTTATAGGATTATAAAACTTTTTAAAAACTAACAGGTCAGTTAAATATCCATAAGCAGGGAAAAGATGAAATATGAAGGTAAGCTAGACAATAATATCAAAGAGGATACCAAAAGTTTTTTTCAGATGTATAAAGAGCAAAAAGAGGTGAGAGTAGGAATCGGACTGCTGGAAAATGACACAAGAGGTAGTTATGGGAGGACAAATAAAATGGCAGACAAACTGAATAAGTATTTTGCATCCATCTTCACTGTGGAAGACATTAACAGTATACTGGAAATGTGAGAGTACTGGGGACAGAAGTGAGTGTCATTGCAGTTACGAGGGAAAAGGTGCTTCGGAAACTGAAAGGTCCGAAGATAGGTAGGTCACCTGGACCAGGCGGTCTACACCCCAGAGTTCTGAAAGAAATGGTTGAAGAGATTGTGGTGGCATTAGTAATGATCTTTCAAGAATCACTAGATTCTGGCATTGTTCTGGAGGACTGGAAAACTACAAATGTCACTCCAAGAAGGGAGGGAAGCAAAAGAAAGGAAATTATAGGCTAATTGGCCTGACTTCAGTGGTTGGGAAGATTTTTGAGTCAATTGTTAAGGTTGTGGTTTCAGAGTACATGGAAGCGCATGATAAAATAGGCCAAAGTCAGCATGGTTTCCTTGAGGGAAAATTTTGCCTGACGAATCTGTAGGAATTCTTTGAGAAAATAACAAAGCAGGATAGACAAAGGAGAATCAGTTGATGTTGTGTACTTGGATTTTCAGAAAGCGTTTGACAAGATGAGGAAGCAGGAAGGCTGCAGAAGGACTTGGACATATTAGCAGAGTAGACAAAGTAGTGGCAGATGGAGTACTGTGTTAGGAAGTGTATGGTTTGCTCATGTACTTTGTAAGAAAGGACAAAAGTGCAGCCTATTTTCTAAACAGAGAGAAAATTCAAAACTCCAAGGTGCAAAGGGACTTGGGAGTCCTCATGCAGGATTCCCTAAAGGTTCATTTGCAGGTTGAGTCAGTGGTAAGAGTGGTAAATACAATGTTAAAATTCATTTCGAAAGAACTAGAATATAAAAACAAGGATGCAATGCTGAGGTTTTAGGAAGCTCCGGTGAGGCCTCACTTGTGTATTGTGAGCAGTTAGTAGCCCCTTATCTGAGAAAGTACGTGCTGACGTTGGATAGGCTTCAGAGGAGGTTCACAAGAATGATTCTGTGACTGAAGGGATAATCGTATGAGGAGCGTTTGATGGGTCTGGGCCTGTATTCACTGGAATTCAGAAGAATGAGGGGAGAATCTAATTGAAACCTATCAAATGGTGAAAGGCCTAGATAGAGAGGAAGTGGAGAAGATGTTTCCTTTCATAGAAATCTACAGCACAATACAGGCCCTTCAGCCCACAATGTTGTGCCGACCATGTAACTTTGGGAGATGCGTGGGGGAGTCTAGGACCAGAGATTGCAGCCTCAGAATAGAGGGACTTCAATTTAGAGTAGAGATGAGGATGAATTTCTTTAGCCAGAGTGTGGGGAATCTGTGGAATTTGTTGCCACAAGTGGCTGTGGAGATCAAGTTATTGGGTATGTTTAAGGTAGAGGTTGATAGGTTCTTGATTAGTCAGGACATGAAAGATTATAGGGAGATGGCAGGAGAATGGGGTTGGGAGGGAAAATGGATCAGCCATGATGAAATGGCAGAGCAGACTCAATGGGCCAAATGGCCTAATTCTGCTCCTATCTCTTATAGTCATATGGTCTTATGCGATTGTCCCATGTCTAATTACACAGGAGCCGACTTCAGGAGTGGGGTAAGATTATGAGAGGGCATGTGGTATGAAGTAGATTAACAATCTGGTTTTTCAAACTATTTACAAGTCTTTATACCTTGAGTCATATATGTTATATTGTATATCCCCTAGATAAGATTATAGCCCTCTGAATTGCTTCCCTACAAATCATCTGAACTCCTCCTGTTACAATATGACAGAGATCAAGTCTTGGAAATTATCTAATTCTATGATATTTTATTTCCAAGTAAATGCATAACTCCCACTTCTTTCAAAAGCAAAAGCTATAAGTGAAATTCAGAGATTATCGAACAATACTGAGGATTATAGATGAAAGGGAGATGAAGGGGACTTTGTTCATACCTTTATTTAATTTTACTTATCGAGATACAGTGCAGAATAGTCCCTTCTGGCCCTTTGAGCCTCTCCACCCAGCAACTCCCAATTTAACCCTGCCTAATCACAGGACAGCTTACAGTGATCAATTAACCTATCAACTGGTAGGTCTTTGGACTGTGGGAGGAAACCAGAGCACCTGGAGGAAATGTACAGATTCCTTACAGGCAGAGGTGGGGATTGAACCCGGCTTGCTGCTACTGTAAAGCGTTGTGCTGACCTCTATGCTACCATGCTGCCTCTAGAACTGCAATATTTTCTTCCTATTGAAGCTACTTGTATTCTTTATTTAAAGTACACCTGCTGACATAATCTTTGCCAATGCCTGAGTTAGATTGTAATGGGATACCACCATCTCTACAGATGTAGCAGTTGGAGCCCCATTTGCTGGTGAAGATGGTAAAGGAAGGGTGTTTATTTACCTGGGACATGCGACTGGCCTCTATCAAAAGCCTTTTCAAGAACTGAAGGGAATTTGGACTCCTGATGTGATATCAGCAGGATTTGGCTTCGCATTGAAAGGAGGTTCGGATATTGATGAAAATAATTTCCCAGGTAAAGTTTTAAATCTCCATGTTTCTTGGATATCGCTGTATAGCTCAAAATATATTTTTAACTTATTTAAACACTGTAAAATGTCGGGCATAAGCTGAGCATTTCTCATTGATGGTTTTGTAATATCAATGCTCTTTCGGAATGAAAGGTATTGGAGGGGTAGGGAGAAGCAAAGGTAGGTCTCCAGAAAGCAGATCCACTGAATGAAGTCACCTTATAGTGATACTGAACAGGGCCTTTCCAGACAAGCAAATAGAAATGAGTAAGATGTACATTGGGGAGTAATAACCATACCTGGCTGTTCTTGAGGAACACCCTATCTCTTAGTAGCCTGTTATAAATGTGCTGGGTTAACCCATGTTTATAGAAGGAAAAATAGGATACCCAGGATTGTCTTCCATAAACTTTCAGTTATTTCATATTTTCAGATTAGGTGTAGCCTGGGAAATAGAGATGTAAATCACATGGAAACATAACAGCCAGTGTAGATTAAATTAGCTGTTGAATTCAGTGCATTTTGTTGCACAGCAGAGGAAAAAAACTATTGGTGTGAAGGCTGTTGTAATGCTTAACATCTGAGATGGTGCACTAAAACTAGCACAAGGAAATTGGAAGGATTGCATGGGTTCTAAAGAGCGAGCATGTTTAACTGGGGCACTACCCTGTAGTATGAGCTGACAGCACTCTCTAGTGGAGAACCTAAAATTCACTAAAAAAAAACAGTGATCGCTCTATTAGGTACACCTGCTTGTATACAAATATCTAATAAGCCAATCATGTGGCAGCAACTCAATGCATGAAAGCATGGTCAAGAAGTTCAGTTGTTCACACCAAACATCAGAATGGGGAAGTATTGTGATCTAAGTGACTTTGACCATGGAATTATTGCTGGTGCCAGGCAGAGTGGTTTGAGTATCTCAGAAACTGCTGATCTCCTAGGATTTTCACGTTCAACGGTCTCTAGAGTTAGATGTGGCACGTTAGCATACCACTATTACAGCACCAGTGACCTGGGTTCAATTTCCACCACTTTCTGTAAGGAGGTTGTACATTCTCCCCGTGGCTGTGTGGGCTTCCTCCAAGGGCTCCGGTTTCACTGCATGTTCCAAAGATGATGAGTCAGTAGGTTAGTTGATCTCATGGGTATAATTGGGTAGCGCGGGCTCGTTGGGCCAGAAGGGCCTGTTACCCTGCTGTGTTGCTAAATAAAAATAAAGTTTACAGAGAATGGTACAAAAACATCGAAAAACATCCAGTGAGCAGCAGGTCGGTGGTTGAAGCTGCCCTGTTAATGAGGGAGTCAGAGGAGAATAGCCAGACTGGTTCAAGTTTACAGGAAGATGTCAGTAACTCAAATAACCAGCTGTTACGACAGTGGTGTGCAGAAGCGCATCTATGGGAGGCACTACATGTTAATCCTTGAAGTGGACAGTCTATAGCAGCAGAAGGCAATGTACATACACTCAGTTGCACTTTATTAGGTACAGGAGGAATCCGGTAAATGACCACTGGCTGTATAAGCAGATGATTGATTGTTTTATATTCTTGAAGAATATTTCTGAGTAATGTTTTAGCAAGGGCAAAATAAAAAGGTACACATTCCATGTAGCCTGGCAGTTTTGTTATTGTCTGTGAAGTAAATGAAAACCAGGCAAATAATTTATTAAAAGTGAAATTTGCCTTTTGAAGTGATGTAGGATTTCAGCTGTGCCACCAAGACCTGGCTGCCCATTTAATTATCAATTCAATAAATTGGATCAGTTGTGGACTAATTATGAAAACTGGCCTTTGTTGCCAATGAGGAAATATCCAACAGATTTGTTGCCATTGACAGTGAAAGCAATTTATCACCGACTCTGAGTTGAAAGAGGCTTCAGTCTCACACTATAAGGCTGCACCTTGAGCTTTCAGATGCAGACCTTCCCAGAGCAGAATGGAAACGAAGCTGGCCTTATGAGGGTTTCAAGCAAAGTAATTAAGTTTAGAACTTTCTTACAGTGATGTCACCAAAACAGGAGCAGTTCTTTGATATGGCCTAAATTGCTCTTAGAGATGAGCATTACTTCTAATTCAATTGAGCTGGAATTACACCAAAGATCAGGTCCAGTATCATGAAACAATGACTTGAAGGTCAGCAGCATTTCTGCTGTATACAAACATAGAGTTTTCCTAATGCAGAGAGTATGCCAGCACAGTAGTGGAACTGTGTCAAGGTCAGTAAAAGCACCAAGTATCTAGACAAGCACTTGAATTACTGAGGCAGAAAAGGCAACAGTTCAGGTGCTGGTAAATAGAAAATGGTAAGCATTTTCGGTGCCTGTTTCTGTGCCATTTGACTCCATGACTGTGCCCCAGCATGGCAACAGCATTAGTGGGCCTCTGTTCCAGAGGAGTGACAGCGCCAATGTAATTAACTCGATCCTGCCCTGTCCAGCATGGTGTGTCTGTATCTACTGCACATTCAGCAACTTTGCTGTGCCATTGGCCAATGAGTTGTGAAAGCTGGTAATGAATAGCACTGTGTTATTTTGACCTCGGATGGGGTAAACAACCTTCAATACTTTGAGACAGTTTTATAACATCAGAGAAATTCACAGATACATCAGTGGGAACTCCTGATGACTACATGGTTAGTTGCGAGATGAAGCAGGCTCTCGGAGCTCCATGTAAGTGCCTTTATGTGTGCCCTTCCTTGTTTTACAGATTTGATTGTTGGTGCTCATGATGCCGATAATGTTCTGGTGTACAGGTGAGGACCTCCACACAACTTCAGCGTTTTTCTTCCACTTAATCAGCAGTCACCTCCCCAAGGATCTCTGTCTCTAATTAAGTATCCACTGAATTATTTCAATTGCCAATACACAGCCCTATCTCAACATGCACTAGCAGTATTCCAGAAGTTTAAGCGTGGCAGGGAGCATAAGTGTATGAAGTTACCATAATTAGAGAGAAGATTCTTGGGAAACTGAAAGTTATGAAGGTAGATAGGTCACCTGGACCAGATTGTGTACACCCTAGGGTTCTGAAAGAGGTGGCTGAAGAGATTGTGGAGGCATTAGAAATGATCTTTCAAGAATCAGTAGATTCTGATATGGTTCGGAGGAATGGAAAATTGCAAGTGCCATTCCACTCTTCAGGAAGGGAGAGAGGCAGCAGAAAGGAAACTATAGACCAGTTAGTCTGGCCTCAGTGGTTGGGAAGATGCTGGAATCGATTGTTATGGATGTGTTTCGGAATACTTGGAGGCACGTGATAAAATAGGCCGCAGTCAGCATGGTTTCCTTAACGGAAAATCTCGACAAATCTGTTGGAATTCTTTGAAGTAATAGCAAACAGAATAGACAAAGAAGAATCGGTGAATGTTGTGTACTTGGATTTTCAGAAGGCCTTTGACAAACTGCCACACAGAGGGCTGCTTAACAAATTAAGAGCCTATGGTATTACGGGAAAGTTACCAGCATGGATAAAGCAGTGGCTGATTGGCAGGAGGCAAAGAGTGGGAATAAAGGGAGCCTTTTCTAGCTGGCTGCCAGTGACTAGTGGTGTTCCACAGGGGTTTCTGTTGGGACCAATTCTTGTTACATTATACATCAATGATTTGGATGATGGAATTGATGGCTTTGTTGCAAAGTTTGCAGACAATATGAAGATAGGTGAAGGGACAACTAGTTTTGAGGAAGTAGAGAGACTACAGAAGAACTTAGATAGATTAGGAGAATGGCAAAGAAGTGGCAAATGGAATATAGTGTCGGGAAGTGAATGGTTATGCACTTTGGTAGAAGAAATAAAAGAGTAAACTATTTTCTAAATGGAGAGAAAATTTATAAAACTGAGGTACAAAGGGGCTTGGAAGTCCTTGAGTAGGATTCCCTAAAGGTTAATTTGCAGGTTGAGTCAGTGGTGAGGAAGGCAAATGCAATGTTAGCAGTCATTTTGAGAGGCCTAGAATATAAAACCAAGGACCTAATATTGAGACTTTATAAAACACTGCTGAGGCCTCAGTTGGAGTATTGTGAGCAGTTTTGGGCCCTTTATCTAAGAAATGAAACACTCTAGGTCTGTTGGCTGCGTAAGTCTAGGAAAGGCAATCTCTGGCCCCGCCAAACGTGTGAGATTGAAAAGCAAATCCCCCAAAAACCCACGTTTGTGTGGATACTGTGTGATGTGTTACCCCGTTACAAATCAGTACCACAAAATAACAGACAGTACTCCATATGCAACTAAACGATTTAGCTTTATAATTCTTAATTTGACTAAAGGGTTAGTAAAGAAAAACAAAAAAAGAAAAGGGCCCATTTTAATGAAACAGTCTAATGTGCACAAGTTGGAGCTCACAGTTTCCCCTTTGTCAATCCTCCTTCAATTTCCCCAGGCTTCGTCAAATCATGGCCCCACTCCAGGTCAAGTACTACAACCTCTTCTCTCCGGTATCTTCTCCCTTCATCTCCCGCTGAACGAAAGCCCCAAGCTCAACATTAGTGTGCCTCACCAGAGAAACCTCCCCTTAATCCAGCCATCCTAATTGCATGGCACACAATTCTCCTATCTCTTATCTTCAACAGTAATCCATAAGACATAGGAGCAGAAGTAGGCCATTCGGCCCATCAAGTTAGCCCTGCCATTCAATCATGGACTGATCCAATTCTTCCAGTCATCCCCACTCCTCTGCTTTCACCCCAAACCCTTTGATACCTGGCTAATCAAGAACCTATCTATCTCTGCCTTAAATACACCCGATGACTTGGCCTCCACAGCCTCTCGTGGCAGCAAATTCCACAGATTTACCACCCTCTGACAAGCAGCTTATACAGAACGGAACAGCATAACAGAAAAAATATGAACCATATGGACCAGGGCATTACACTCTCCCCCCACCAAAATAGTCATGTCCTTATGATCTTGAAATAATCTGTCATCCCATAATTAAGAACACCGTTTTCAATGGAGTTTTGTGATTTTCAGAACCTCCAGTCCATTTGTAAAGAGTAGTGACATATCTCACCCGGGGGATAACTGTAGCACTCTGTTCCGACGGTGATACATACACCAGCCTATCTGGGGTCTCCTGATTCTTTGAGACCTCCTTACCCCGTCATGAGCTCCACTGGGCTTCCTGTTGCGCCAAACACCTTTTCTAATGCTTGCATGTAGTCCACAGAAGTGGAACAGGGTTTCTGTGCCTCTAGAGCTCTCACTACGTCAGCAGCCCAGCCTCTCAAACTCTCAACCAATCGCTGTCGTTTTACGAGAGCACTGCCACTCATCTGACAACTGAGAGGTCTGCTCTGCCCAAGTCTCAGACTCCTCTTCCCCTTTAGGGGTGGGCTTCTTCCCTGAGAACAGGTGGAGCTTACGATAGCTGGAACTTTGAACCTGTGTGTTTTGCTATTTATTCGCCAGGGTGGTAAGGGCCGCTACCAACTCAGAATGCTCAGCCCTCACTGGAGAACTTATTAAACCTTCTACATCAGACCACTCCTTCCCCTCTCTCCGCAGAAACGAGAGCACCCTGTCTTTGAAGTCTCCGCCCCCAGCTACGAGAGACTCAGCTTGTGATTCAGCCCATTCCCCTACACTCTCCTCCTCCCAGAAAGTGTGGACAGTCCACAGCCCCCCTTTCTCCTGAGCCCCAATAGTACAAGGCAGTTCCACTGCCGTTACATCAGCCCTAGTCTGGAGTAAAACAAAGTATTTGGCCATCATCTTATCGAACCGCTGCCCCACCATCGTAACTGTTCCTATGGCTTTAACAGTACTTAAAATTCGAATTAACAATTCATCAGGGAGATAGATAGATATACTTTATTGATCCCGGGGGAAATTGGGTTTCGTTACAGCCGCACCAACCAAGAATAGAGCATAAATATAGCAATACAAAAACCACAAACAATCAAACAACAAAATGCAAACTATGCCAGATGGAAATAAGTCCAAGACCAGTCTATTGGCTGGTCTACCCCACTCAACATGCACGCATTCGTTACCAGTGATACCGTGGATTTGCACCACCACGCAACCCCAGCACCATCCATAACCACGTATCGTAATCACTTTACTGGACAGTAGCACAGACTTAAACACACAACCCACTGGATCAATGCATCCAACGAAATCGATCCCGGATGATACCCCAGCAATGAAAGGTTTCATTGGCTGCATAAGTCTAAGGAAGACGATCTCCAGCCCCGCTAAATGTGTGAGATTGAGGTGCGAGCCCACCCCCAACCCCCTGTCTATGTGGATGCTGCATGATTCAATATCCTGTTACAAATCAGTACTATGTAATAACAGACAGTACACCACACACAATTAAACGATTTAGCTTTATAATACTTAATTTGACTAAAGGATTAGTAAAGGAAAAGCAAAAAAGAAAAGGGCCCATTTTAATGAAACAGTCTAATGTGCACAAGTTGGAGCTCACAGATTCCCCTTCGCCGATCCTCCTTCGATCTCCCCGGGCTTCGTCAGATCATGGCCCCGCTCTGGGTTGAGTACTACAACTTCTTCTCTCCAACATCTTCTCCCTTCATCTCTAGCAAAAGCCCCAAGCCCAACCTTAGTGTCCCTCACCAGAGAAACCTTCCCTTAATCCAGCCATCCTAATTGGATGGCACACAACTCTCCTCTCTCTTATCTTCAACAGTAACCCAAACAAGCAGCTTACACAGAAGAGAGCAGCATAACAGAGAAAAAATATGAACCAGGGCATTACAGAAAGAATGTGCTAACATTGGAGAGGGTTCAAAAGAGGTTCATGAAGACAATTCTGGGATTGAAAGGTTTGTCGTATGAGGGGCGTTTGATGGCTGTGGACCTGTACTCACAGGAATTCAGAAGAATGATGGGTGTCTTCATTGAAATCTATCGAATGTTGAAAGGCCTCAGCAGAGTGGATGTGGAGTGGATGTTTCCTATGGTGGGGGAGTCTAAGACCAGAGGACACAGTTTCAGAATAGAATGGAGGTGAGGAGGAATTTCTTTAGCCAAAGAGTGGAGAATCTGTGGAATTTGTTCCCATGGACAGCTGTGGAGGCCAAGTCTTTATGTATATTTAAGACAGAGGTTGATAGATTCTTGATTAGTCAGAGCATGAAGGGATACGGGGAGTAGGCAGGAGATTGGGACTGAGAGGAAAATAGATCAGCCATGGTGAAATGGTGGAGTAGACTCGATGGGCCAAATAGCCTGATTCTGCTCCGATATCTTATGGTCTTATTTATACCCAAACAGTATTATTCAGCTCCTTTCCCACACCACTCTGATATAAGTGGAGGCAAGTGAGAAGCTCAGTGGAATGGTGTTATTAGAAAGGAATAATGACACAAACCTAGAATTTCTTTTGGAATTACACAGGTGTTACATATGTGAGTTGCAAGAATGACAATAGAGTAGTATGGTTGAGCACTTCTACTAAGTCATGTTAGTATGAGTACACGCTGGCCAACTTACAATGTGGAAGCTACCATCCAAGCCCACTGAGTCAAAAATATGCGCACTTGAAAACTGGCACAAAAAGGAAGTGCCTCCTGCAATCAGTTTATCACTCGATCAATTGACAGCATGCGCACTCACCTTATTCTCACAAGCCATCTGATACAGTTCACCTCTGCTGCATATAACTGGGAACTGCAGAGGAAGGAAATAAATGAGGTAAACTGGGGAAAATAATGAAATGTCTAGTCCTGACGAAGGGTCTCAGCCCGAAACGTTGACTGTACCTCTTCCTAGAGATGCTGCCTGGCCTGCTGCATTCACCAGCAACTTTGATGTGTGTTCCTTGAAATTCCAGCATCTGCAGATTTCCTCGTGTTTGATTTTTTAAATGTCTATCCTGCTTGGTGGCAGTCAATTGGCCAGCAAACCCTCATGCAACGCTGCAGGGGGCAGCTTCTCTCTCTCTGGCTTCCCAATTAGCTGATGTTGAGGGCAGAGGCTGTGAATCTCCTCTTCTCTTGATGAAGCATCCATTGGTTCATCTGCTAGGACCCTATCTTCATCAGCAGAGGATGCTTTTGTAGCTTCCTGTGTCCCAGACAGTTCGCTGGCAAAAATGATCCAAATGTCACCTGACAATTCCTCCGTCTGTCAGCTCATATTCTGCTACTTGACCGGATGACAGCTGGTAACTAGGTTTCTTCCTGCAAGATGCACCCTGTAGACTTGGGATCTGTTAACAAACATTTGTGACCTAGTGTGTATATCATATTTTTGTGTGGCCTCTTGCTTGCTGCAACTTTGTTCCTGGATAAGGTGCACTTAAACATTAACACTTGGCTGGCAGTTCTTCTTAAGCTTGAACATCACTGCCAGAACACAGTATTGTCCTAAAGCATCCACTTGGAAAACCTGCTGGTCTTTTTGTAATGGAGAAATCAATTCAGGCTTCTCTGCAATACGGTTAATGCAGGACAGCATAATGGCATCTTTTGAATCCTATTTTTACCCAGTAAATTAGGCCGTTTGCTTCCAGTGATCACATACACGGGTAAGTGAAATAGGTCCCCCTGGTGAACCACTTCTACCGTAAAAACACCATGCATGTCCATGCTACCTTCAGTGTAGCTGCGGAACACTGAGATCAGTGGTCACGGTGGTAATTTTGGAATCTGGTGTAAAGATAATTCACTTAACAAGGTGATGGCTGGCCCCATATCCAGCTCAAATTTCACAGGCTGGTTGTCCATTGCAAGTGAAACCAAGTAAGAAGGCTGGATTCTGTCGCCCAAATCATGGGTTTGGAAAATGGTGCCCACTTCTTTGCTCCTGCTGTCTCCTTGCATGGAGTTGGTGTTTGAATTCTACTGCATTCTGATGGCATGATGCTTAGTGAAGCACACCCTCTCGAGGTGCCCTACCTACTGACAGAACCGAGAGACTGTGTTTTGATGCTTGCAATTGTGCCGTTGGGTACAACTTTATGCACAGTGACAGCATCTTTGTAGAGTCTTGCGTGATGTTGTCTGTGGGTTGTGGGTTGAATTCCCTGGAAAAACATCTCCAGCAGGAGTTCTTGCTCCAGTACTGCCTGAGTCAGTGGAGATGTAGGTAGTTGAACCTGTATAAGGTCGCTCTTGACTGCCTCCCAGTGGCAAGCTGTGGAGTGTGCTTTGTCCCTAGACAAATCATGCTTTTTGGACAGGAGGCTCTGCTGGTGCTTCCATCTTTAGACTCTAACAATCAACACTTGGATAAGCATCGTTTCTTCAAATTTGCTTTGGGGAATATCTTCGTACTTGCTTTCCTGTGCCACTAGGATCAGTGTTGTGATGAAATCGTCTACGTTCTCATCAGGGTCTGTCGTAGTAGTGAGCACCTGAAGCATGGCATAAAGGCATTGTCCTGCATCCCCAAACAGAGTCCAAAGCCTGAAGTATGTCTGTCAGTTCAGATTCGTTCTGTAGGTGCAGAGCATAGATGCCTAAGTTCTCCCAAGAGCAGCTAGAGACACATTGCTTTCTCTAGCTTTGCCACTGGTCTTAACATTGCTAGGAGTTCTTTCCATTCTAGGAAGGATGCCTTCCATTACAGCCAGTTTCCAGGGGTCAATCTTGCCATAGGTGCAGTCCAAAATGGATTGGGTGCTTGGAGTAGAGTCCTCATTTTTGTTTTAATCATCATCACCGACTGTTAAGTATGCGCAAAACAAGACCAACAACGGAGTAGTGTGGTTAAATGTTTTGCCTGAGTCATGTTAGTACTGTACATGCTGCGCAACTTGAGCGATGAACTGGCCCAGCTGAGGTGAAAACGTATGCACCCGGCCCGTGCGAAAAGGGAGTGCCTCTGGCCCAATCGATTCGCTGCGCATTTGCCATATTCTCACTTGATCCGGGGCAGTTCCACAAGCAGATTGACGTTGTGAATTTTGAAACTTGCTGAAATTGTTTATGTTACTGGGTGTCTTCAGGTGTTCATTAATATCACCTATTTGTTTTATTGCAAGATCTTTGTGTATACTAACGTTGTCTTCCCTTTACAGGTTACCCAAAAGAGAGCAATCAAAGCACAGTAAAGATTTGTTAAGAGTGAAATTTCAACCGGCGTGATCTAAATTACAGGCATCACTAATCATTCAGAGGAGAATGAGCTTTCATTAATGCTAAGGGGTCTCAGGATACATTATTTAAAGGTCCAATCACACTAACCTGCATCGTCAAACTCTTGACTACAATCTATTTTGACTTCTGGTCATTTAGAACATAGAAGAGTACATGTCAGGGACAGGCCCTTCAGCCCACAATATCTGTGCTGACCATGACACCAAATACCTTTATATCGGACCATAAGACATGGGAGCAGAATTAGGCCATTTGTCCCATTGAGTCTGCTCTGCCATTTCATCATAGCTGACAAGTAACACACATCAAAGTTGCTGGTGAGCGCAGCAGGCCAGGCAGCATCTCTAGGAAGAGGTACAGTCGACGTTTCAGGCCGAGACCCTTCGTCAGGACTAACTGAAAGAAGAGCTAGTAAGAGATTTGAGAGGGGGAGGGGGAGGGGGAGATCCAAAATGATAGGAGAAGACAGGAGGGGGAGGGATGGAGCCAAGAGCTGGACAGATAACCGGCAAAAGGGGTATGAGAAGATCATAGGATGGGAGGCCTAGGGAGAAAGAAAGGGGGAGGGGGGAAGCCCAGAGGATGGGCAATAACGGATGGGGTATGAGGGGGAGGTGGAACATTAGCGGAAGTTAGAGAAGTCGATGTTCATGCCATCAGGTTGGAGGCTACCCAGACGGAATATAAGGTGTTGTTCCTCCAACCTGAGTGTGGCTTCATCTTTACAGTAGAGGAGGCCGTGGATAGACATGTCAGAATGGGATGTGGAATTAATATGTGTGGCCACTGGGAGTTCCTGCTTTCTCTGGCAGACAGAGCGTAGGTGTTCAGCAAAACAATCTCCCAGTCTGCATCGGGTCTTGCCAATATGTAGAAGGCCACATCGGGAGCACCGGATGCGGTATATCACCCCAGCCGACTCACAGGTGAAGTGTCGCCTCACCTGGAAGGACTGTCTGGGGCCCTGAATGGTGGTTAGGGAGGAAGTGTAAGGGCATGTGTAGCATTTGTTCCGCTTACAAGGATAAGTGCCAGGAGGGAGATCAGTGGGGAGGGATGGGGTGGACGAATGGACAAGGGAGTCGCGTAGGGAGCGATCCCTGCGGAAAGCGGGGGTGGGGGGTAGGGGAGGGAAAGATGTGCTTATTGTTGGGATCCCGTTGGAGGTGGCGGAAGTTACGAAGAATTGTATGTTGGACCCAGAGGCTGGTAGGGATTCAATTTTCCTCTTATCCCCAGTCTCCTGCCTTCTCCCCATATCCTCTCATGCCATGACCAATCAACATTCTATCAACCTCTGCCTTAAATATACATAAAGACTTGGCCTCCACAGCTGCCTGTGGCAAAGAATTCCACAGATTCACCACTCCCTGGCTAAAGAAATTCCTCCTTATCTCCATTCTAAAAGGACATCCCTCTATTCTGAGGCTTAGTCCTCTGGTCTTAGACTCTCCCACCATAGGAAACATCCTCTCCACATCCACTCTATCAAGGCCTTTCACCATTCGAAAAGTTTCAATGAGGTCACCCCTCATTCTTCTGAATTCCAGGGAATATAGGCCTAGAGCCATCAAACACTCTTCATATGACAAGCTATTCAATCCTGGAATCATTTTCGTGAACCTGCTTTGAACCCTCTCCAGTTTCAGCACATCCTTTCTAAGATAAGGGGTCCAAAATTGGTCACAATACGAGGGGTGATTGATAAGTTCATGGCCTAAGGTAGAAGCAGTCAATTTTAGAAAACCGAGCACATTTATTTTTCAACACAGTCCCCTCCTTAGTCCAGCGGTCGTGGAACATACGGATCCCTTCTTTATAGAAGTCGGCCTCTTGGACCTCCAGAAGTGGTCCACAGCACGGGTAATTGATAAGTTTGTGCCCTAAGGTAGAAGGAGATGAGTTATTAACTTCAAATGTTCTGCATACTCACTCAAAGAGTTGAACTGCATGTGCATGTAATGAAAGCTGTATAACTCATCTCCTTCTACCTTAGGCCACGAACTTATCAATCACCCTTCGTACTCCAAGTGAGGCCTCACCAGTGCTCTATAAAGTCTCAACATTGCATCCGTGCTTTTGTATTCTAGTCCTCTTGAAATGAATGCTAACATTGCATTTACTTTTATCACCACAGACTCAACCTGCAAATTAACCTTTAGGGAATCCTGAACAAGGACTGCCAAGGACTCTATTTGTTTGTATTTTCTCTCCATTTAGAAATCAGTCAACCTTCTGTTTCTTCTACCAAAGTGCATGACCATACATTCCCCAACACTGTGCTCCATCTGCCATTTCTTTGCCCATTCTCCTAATCTGTCTAAGTCCTTCCATAGCCTCTCTGCTTCCTCAAAACTACCTGCCCCTCCACCTATCTTTATGACGTCTGCAAGCTTTGCAACAGAGCTGTCAATTCCATCATCTAAATTATTGACATGTAACATAAGAAGTATCAGTCCCAGCACAGACCCCTGTGGAACACCACTATTCATCGGCAGACAACCAGAAAAGGCTCCCTTTATTCCCACTCTTTGCCTCCTGCCAATCAGTCACTGTGTTATCCGTGCTAGAATCTTTCCTGTAATACCATGGGCTCTTAGCTTGTTAAGCAGCCTCATATGTGGAAGCTTGTCAAAGGCCTTCTGAAAATCCAAGCACACAACATCAACCGATTCTCCTTTGTCTATCCTGCTTGTTATTTCTTCAAAGAATTCCAACAGATTTGTCAGGCAAGATTTTTCCTTGAGGAAATCAAGCTGACTGTGGCCTATTTTATCATGTGCCTTCAAGTATCCTGAGACCTCATCCTTCACAATCAACTCCAACCTCTTCCCAACCATTGAGGTCAGACTAACTGGTTTATAGTTTCCTTTCTTCTGCCTTTCTCCTTTTTTGAAGAGTGGAGTGACATCTGCAATTTTCCGGCCTTACGGAACCATTTCAGAAACTAGTGATTCATGAAAGATCATTACTAACGTCTCCACAATCTCTTCAGCCACCTCTTTCAGAACCCTGAGGTGTACACCATCTAGTCCAGGTGACATATCTAACATCAGACGTTTCAGTTTCTCAAGAACCTTCTCCCAATAACGGTAACTTCACACACTACATGACCCCGTCACCTGGAACTTCCACCATACTGTTAGTGTCTTCCACAATGATGACTGATGCAAAATACTTTTTTTTATTAAGTGCAATCGTGAACAACAGCCAGATCAGAAATGCTGATCAAGTCAACTGGTTCCCAAAGAGAACTCTGATAGGTCAATCAGATGGTTCACTGCTACTCAGCAATAGAACACAAAAAAAAAATCATATGTACAATTAAGAAACATTAAAAAATAGTAGAAATACTGGAGTCATGATGATCATGATGAAGTCTGCTGGAGAGAGACATTTATACACATGCTGTCCTCCATAATTCAAAGAGATTGAAGGATAAGGTTGCAGGGTGACAAAACATGGCAGGAGCACTTGGAACTAAAAACTAATCCCTACTGGGAGAAAACAGCACCTGTTCTTTCCGCACTGTTCTCCAGCAGTTTAAGGACTAAGTCCAGCCGGAACATAACTCACAAGTGCTCTTGAAAGTCAGGTATTAACCCTACCTACCAACAACCAAGCATTTCCATCCTGGTCCCCTTCATGATAGCTTATGAAGAAGCTTGTGACTTCCCTCCCAGAGATGATAGGTGTTTGTGCACTCGACTCTTGAAGGCTTGGACCCCATCATCGCAGATGTTTCCAACCACAGCATCTGGAAGGCTGTTTCAAATTCTGATAGCACAGTGAAGGAAGCTTCTATCCAGTGTGTAGGTTCTTGCATCAGGCATAAATAAACTTGATCGTGTGGTGTAAGTTTGTCCACTATTTCCTTGTCCCCCATTACTACCTGTCCAGCATTGTTTTCCAGTGGTCTGATATCCACTCTCACCTCCACATGATCCACATCCCTTCGTTCCATGCTTGCTCATGTACCTGTCTAAATGCATCTATTGTCTGCTTTTACTATCACACCTGCATCTCACCTGAGTGAGGAAAAAAAACCTATCCCATGCATCTCCTTCAAACTTTTTGAGTAATCCATAAACTTGTTAATCAGTCTATTTACATTCTTATCCAAACAACAACTGAGGTCCCAGCACTGATCCCTGCAGAACAATGATCATAGACATCCAGTCAGAATAATACCCCTCTGTCTCTATCCTGTGTCCTCCATGGCCAAGCCGATTTTGAAAGCAATCTATAAAGTGACCATGAATTCCATGTATCTTAATTTTCTGAATCAGCTTACAATGAAGACCTTGTCAAATACCTTACTAAAGACCATGTAGTCAACATTCACTGACCTACCATAAGGCAGTGATGATGAACTAAATATCCTTCTGCAGCAGTTTGAGTGGTACTGTGGCTTTTTGATGAGCTCTCAGTGTAAGTGCATGCAGAATAGAGAAGTTAGTAACATGCACTGTCCCTGAAGCAGCATGGTCTTGCAGGAGGGAACCTGACAACGCTGTTTGCCAACTTGTCACAATGTTTCAAGAAAGGGGCATCTGCTTTCATCAAGCAACACACACACACAAAATGCTGGAGGAACTCAGCTGGCCAGGTAGCATCTATGGAAAAAAGTATAGTTGACATTTCTTGCAAAGACCCTTTGGCAGGACTGAAGAAAAAAAGTTGAGCAGTCAGAGTTAGAAGGTGGGGGGTGGGGAACAAGGAGGGGAAGAAACATAAGGATCCTATCACCAAGCACATCTTTCTCTTCCCTCCCCCCCCCCACAGTTTCTGCTTTCCACAGGGATCGCTCCCTAAGCAACTTCCTTGTCCATTTGTCCCTCCCCATTGATTTCCCTCCTGACACTTATCCTTGCAAGCAGAACAACTGCTACACCTCCTCCGTCACTACCATTCAGAGCCCTAAACAGTCCTTCCAGGTGAGGCGACACTTCATCTGCGAGTCTGTTGGGATCATGTACTATGTCCGGTGCTTCCGGTATGAGACCTGATGTAGATTGGGAGACCGTTTTGCCGAGCACCTATGCTTGGTTAGCCAGAAAAAGCGAGATCTCCCCGTGGCAACACACTTTAATTCAAGTTCTCATTCCCATTTCGACATGTCAGTCCATGGCCTCCTCTACTGTCGCAATGAGACTACACTCCAGTTGGAGGAGAAACACCTTAAATTCCATCTGGGTAGCCTCCAACCTGATGGCATGTACATTGATTTCTTGAACTAAGGAAGGAATTACTGGTATTGGAGGCAATCAAGCTAATTGCTGGGATGGGAGCATTGTCCAATCATGAGTGATTAAAGAGTTTAGAAGAATAAGGGGTAATCTGATTGAAATAGGTAAGAGACATAATAGGGTAGATGTTGAGATATTTCCACCAATGGAGAGGGGATTATTACTAGGTAAAGGGGTGGGTCATTGAAAAATGGTGTCCCTATGAATTTCTTCTTGCACAGGGTGGTAAACTCTAGAATTTTCAACCCAGGAGAGCTCAAAGATGCTGATCAATTGTTGAAGGATCAGGAAATGAAGGTTTTTAGGAACTGGTGCAGAAGAGGAGATAAATCCTGGGAGAGACCAGCAATATTGAATTAGGGAGCAGGTGGCCCATTTCTGCTCCTGTTTTTTTGGTGTTCTAACAGATAGTCAAATGGGATGTTGTCCCAGGATTCTGACAAAATTTTGGAATGTAGCTCCTGGGGTATTCTGGCTGTGATTCCATGCTACTAGCTATACTTTGGGAAATTATTCTGGAATGTTGGTTTCATTTTGGGATAGCATTATGGTGTGACAACTAAATTTTCAGATGGGATTCCAGGGGTTGTTTGGGTTCTAGGTTGTCATGTATGTTTTGACACTGGGTTTGAGCCTGTTTTCTGTATCTGAGACAAAATGCTGCATATCATTAGGCAGCTCGATTTAGATTTATTGAAATATTTAACATTTTTTCGAAGTCTTTTTGGAGTCTGTATGTGGATGCTAACAAGGGTGAACTATAGATAAGAAGAGAATGTTGTAAGCCAGTGCCTCAGTTCGCTACATATGCAAGTGAGGGAGGAAAAAGTGATGACCAAGTTTGCAGAGATACAGTACAAGTGCTGACCACAAGTTCATCCTTTGCTCCAACAGGGCAAAACCAGTTGTAGCAGCCAATGTTAAACTCACACTTGAACCAGATATTCTGAATCCAGAATTAAAGACATGCACATTGTTTGGAACTTCTATCCTTGTGACATGGTAAGAAATTTCCATTGTATTTCTGATAAATATTAAGACAGAAGCAAACTCAATTACTGCAACCTCCCTGTCATCTTTTACCTCTCCTCTTCAACTAATCACCTCGGGTTCCTGTCTCACTACTCCCACTCTTGTCTTTATACTGATCTTTCAGTCTTGACGTAGGATTTCAACACAAGATAGTTCAGAAGTATGACTTAATAACCTGAAAATGCCCTATCATGTGAAGATGTTGTACATATGAATCTGTAAAAGCAACAGAATAAAAGGTTGATCTTAAATGTGAGATTTCAGAATTTCAAATGTGGTAAAGGGGCCCTGGTGAATAACTTCATAAGTTCAGTGGTGTTGGAGATGGGGTCATTAAAGATGCTAATAGAATGCGTTTAAAGTCAAAAAGAAACATTTAAAAATGTTCTGGAAAACTGAAGATCTTAACTGGACTGCAGATAGTGTCTTTTAATCATGTTGTTACAAAAGATGACATAATACATAGTGTATCCTCCATTTACTGGGATATTGCCATGTACGAAAGCATTGCAGTTGTAATGAAACACCAGAGAAATCTGGTAGCCTATTAGATGTATGCAAAGTTCATTAAATATTATTACAGAGGAAATATAAAATTGTCATAAAAATAATTAAAGGAGTTAAGGAAATTTTCTTCATACTAGGGATATACAGAATGTTGAATTCTTTTTCACAAGGGTATTACTAAATGACAGGTAATGATTTTAATTATGAATTAAAAGAAAAGCATATTAAATGCATAGCTCAAGGGGATGGAATTATTTTGTGGTAATTTGAAGACAACAGGCTGAGTGAATTAGTCCCTTAAAATCCTATAATTCAAAGATGAGAAACGTGGCCTACTGTAGTTTTTTAAAATTTGTTTATCTCGTCCACATTAGTAGAGCTTTGGTTTTAAAACATATTGCTTTGCAGTTTTAAGGTGCAGATATGTGCAGAAGTGCAAGGCCGTGATACTGTTCAGCATTATGGTAAGTGCAAATTTGAAATAGTTGGATTCTGCTCTATGCACACTCTGTCCAAGTGGAACTCACCTTTATCAATTTCTATTTATGTCTATTTTTTTCTTTCTTATGTTTCTACCTTCCAACCAGCAGCCGCTGTATGTCGTCTCTGGCTCCTTCTCCCACAGCTGGCTCTATTTGCCCTTCATTTCTCGCCTCGCCTCACCTCATTCCACCTATCACCTATCAGCCCCTGTCTCACCCCTCCTTCCTAGTCTTTTCGTTCTTGCCTGTTTCTTCCTTTTTGTCCTCGTCTGTCTGGCCAGCATTTTTCTGTTACCCAGAGCAGCAGTAGGGCAGTGTGCTCACCCCTGTCAGAATGTACAAGCATCTGCAGTAGTGAAGAAGGAGATGGAAACCGCACTCACCTGAACATTCAGTGGCATTGCAGACACCCCAGCGTTCTTTCTATCCATGTGATATTCATAACATTGTCTGCATGAGAAATTCAGATGCTTAATGAGTACTAATTGCTGACAATGGACAAAGGAAAATGTAAACTCCCATACTAAAAGAGCATTTGAATTACATTTGGTACTCGGTCATAGGACAATGGCATAGAAGCTGCATAGCAACAAATCGCAGTATGCAATTACGTGTATGGCTATTCAAGCCAACATTTACTAATGCTCTGAAAATGCAGAGCTTTTGGCTTTTGTGTACAATTGATCTGTTAATGTATTGATTGCAGTCAGATCCAATGTACACTGATAACCTGTAGGTATTCAAATTAGCAGATATTGGCTCCAATCTGCTAGCCTGCAGATATTGACCCCAATATGTACAGTCCATGTGGTAGGGAGCACATTTGGTCCAATGTCTATTGTCAGTCTTTGGAGATCCTGTGCACACTCCCAATTTGGCACCTTAGAACACAGAACATGGAACAGTATAACACAGAATCAAACCCATAGACCCTGGTGAACTCCTCAGTCTAAACACACCACTGTACAACTGGATGTAGAACTTCCTAACCAACAGGCCTC